>NW_018407748.1:133162-183295 GCF_002113885.1 Mizuhopecten yessoensis | reverse complement strand
CCTACTTCACCACTACATATTACCATCCTACTTCACCACTACATAATACCATTCTATTTCATCACTATACATTACCATCCTACTTCATCAGTTTACATTACTATCCTATTTCATCACTATACATCACCATCCTACTTCATCACTACACATTACCACCCTACTTCATCACTACATATTACCATACTACTTCATCACTATACATCACCATCCNGATTTCATATTACCATCCTACTTCATCACTACACATTACCATCCTACTTCATGATTTCATATTACTTCATCACTACACATTACCACCCTACTTCACCACTACATATTACCATACTACTTCATCACTATACATCACCATCATACTTCATTACTATAAATTACCATCCTACTTCACCACTATACAACACCATCCTACTTCACCACTACACATTACCATCCTACTTCATCACTACACATCACCATTTACTATACATTACCATTCTACTTCATCACTTCACATCACCATCCTACTTCATCACTACACATTACCATTCTACTTCATCACTACACATTACCACCCTACTTCACCACTACATATTACCATCCTACTTCATCACTATACATCACCATCATACTTCATTACTATAAATTACCATCCTACTTCACCACTATACAACACCATCCTACTTCACCACTACACATTACCATCCTACTTCATCACTACACATCACCATCTTACTTCATCACTACACATTACCATCCTACTTTATCACTTCAAATCACCATTCTACTTCATCACTATACATTACCATCCTACTTCACCACTACATATTACCATCCTACTTCATCACTATACATCACCATCCTACTTTATCACTACACATTACCATCCTACTTCCTCACTTTATATCACCATCCTACTTCATCACTACATATTACCATCCTACTTCATTACTATACATTACCATTCTACTTCATCACTTCACATCACCATCCTACTTCATCACTACACATTACCATCCTTCTTCATCAGTTTACATTACCATCCTACTTCATCACTATACATTACCATCCACTTCATCACTACACATTACCATCCTACTTCCTCACTTTATATCACCATCCACTATACATTACCATCCTACTTCATCACTTTATATCACCATCCTACTTCATCACTACATATTACCATCCTACTTCATTACTATACATTACCATCCTACTTCATCACTACACATTACCATCCTACTTCATCAGTTTACATTACTATCCTATTTCATCACTATACATCACCATCCTATTTCATCATTACACATTACCACCCTACTTCATCACTTCATATTACCATACTACTTCATCACTATACATCACCATCCTACTTTATCACTACACATTACCATCCTACTTCATCACTTTACATCACCATCATACTTCATCACTATACGTTACTATCCTACTTCACCACTACACATTACCATCCTACTTCATCACTATACATCGCTATTCTACTTCATCACTTTATATCACCATAATACTTCATCACTACACATTACAATTCTTCTTCATCACTTTATATCACCATCCACTTCATCACTACACATTACCATCCTACTTCATCACTATACATTACCATCCTACTTCACCACTACACATTACCATCCTACTTCACCACTATACATCACCATCTTTCTTCATCACTACACATTACCATCCTACTTCATCACTATACATTACCATTCTACTTCATCACTACACATCGCCATACTACTTCATCACTACACATTACCATCCTACTTCCTCACTTTATATCACCATCTTACTTTATCACTACATATTATCATCCTTCTTCATTACTTTACATCACCATCCTACTTCATCACTACACATTACCACCCTACTTCATCACTTAACATTACCATCCTACTTCATCACTATACGTTACCATCCTACTTCACCACTACGCATTACCATCCTACTTCATCACTCCACATTACAATCCTACTTCATCACTATACATCGCCATCCTACTTCATCACGTTATATCACCATACTACTTCATCACTACACATTACCACCCTACTTCATCACTACATATTATCATCACTATACATCACCATCCTACTCCATCACTACACATCACCATCCTACTTCATCACTAAACATTACCACCCTAATTCATCACTTAACATTACCATCCCACTTCATCACTATACGTTACCATCCTACTTCACCACTACGCATTACCATCCTACTTCATCACTACATATTACCATACTACTTCATCACTATACATCACCATCCTACTCCATCACTACACATCGCCATCCTACTTCATCACTACACATTACCATCCTACTTCATCACTATACATCACCATCATACTTCATCACTATACGTTACCATCCTACTTCACCACTTCACATTACCATCCTACCTCATCACTATACATCACCATCCTACTCCATCACTACACATCACCATCCTACTTCATCACTACACATCACCATCATACTTCATCACTATACGTTACCATCCTACTTCACCACTACGCATTACCATCCTACTTCATCACTACTCATCACCATCCTACTTCATCACTACACATCACCGTCCTACTTGATCACTACACATTACCATCCTACTTCATCACTACACATTACAATCTTACTTCATCAGTTTACATTACCATCCTACTTCATCACTATACATCGCCATCCTACTTCATCACTTTATATCACCATAATACTTCATCACTACACATTACAATCCTTCTTCATCACTTTATATCACCATCCACTTCATCACTACACATAACCATCCTACTTCATCACTATATATTACCATCCTACTTCACCACTACACATTATCATCCTACTTCATCACTATACATTAGCATCCTACTTCATCACTTCACATCACCATCTTACTTCATCACTACACATTACCATCCTACTTCATCACTACACATCACCATCCTACTTCATCACTACACATTACCATCCTTCTTTCTCACTTTATATCACCATCCTACTTCATCACTACACATTACCATCCTACTTCATCACTACACATTATCATCCTACTTCATCACTTTACATTACCATCCTACTTCATCACTATACGTTACCATCCTACTTCACCACTACACATTCCCATCCTACTTCATCACTATACGTTACCATCCTCCTTCACCACTACACATTACCATCCTACCTCATCACTATACATCGTCATCCTGCTTCATCACTTTATATCACCATACTACTTCATCACTACACATTACCATCCAACTTCATCACTATACATCACCATCCTACTCCATCACTATACGTTACCATCCTACTTCACCACTACACATTCCCATCCTACTTCATCACTATACATTACCATCTTACTTCATCACTACACATTACCATACTACTTCATCACTACACATTACCATCCTACTTCATCACTACACATTACCATCCTTCTTCATCACTTTATATCACCATCTACTTCATCACTGCACATTACCATCCTACTTCATCACAACCATCTATCGACATTGTTTGCCATATATTACCACTTTACCACATCAGCACACATCAGCATACGTAGGAAGCTTATTACAAGTTTTAAGATGTATCAAAGTTTATGCCATAGACCGAACGGTATATGATACAGAATGCAATGTATATATATGATGTACATGGAATACATGATCAATAATTAAAGGATTCTTAATTTGTTATCCTCAAAGATAAATTTCTTAAGATCTAACACTAAGTCAGCCTGACCTCAGTCTTTTACCGTTATGTTTCAGGCCCAGTTTATCTTGGTTATCTGCCATACCCTGTCGACGTTCCTATTTGTTCAGGACTGTGACTATCCGTCCCTAGCTGTTAAACTGGTTCTGTTCTACAACTTTCTGTTCCTGTGTCTGTTCATGGACTTCTACATAAAAACATACAAACGAAAAACAAAGCCCAAGGAAAATGATAAAATCGTATACATGAATGGACATGGACAGAAAGTACAGAACGGTCATATGGAAAACGGAAACGCTGTTAAGGTGGACTGATGGTTGCAGTGAATGCAGTATTCCTGAAGAGTTTCTAGTATCAGTTTTGCTATGTGGATTACAATACATAATCAGACAAGGGATATTTATCATTTTTTACTAGTTCGTCGACCACACTGTATACCGTGTTTCAGTAGAACATCGATGTGCCAGCGAATGAATACACACATGCTGATACAGTAGAAAAGGCTAGGTTTTCATTTTCAAAGGCCACTACTGTCTTTAAGAAACAGACAAACACATGAGCTGGAGAAGGGTATAGGGCATAAGTGGGCTTAGAGAAGGGATCCAAGACATGAGCAGGGGCCACACAATGAGTGGGCTGTATTGAAGGCTAAACGTGCAAGATGGGTAAGAGAAGGGACAAAACGTGCAGAGCGGTGTACATTAAGGTGCCAAATTTAGGCGAGCTAAAGAATGGACTAGCTTTGTGTGGGCTAGAAAAGGGACCAAACATATTTGGGTTGCAATAGGGGTCAAATATAAGTGGGATTGAGATGGGGACAAACAGTTTGTAGACTGGAAGAGTTACCACAAATGAGTGGGCAGAGAAGGGGCAAAATGTAAAACGTATGTGGGCCGGAATAGGAACCAAATAAATGAAGGCATAAGTAGGGTTTGGCAGTGTGTGGGCTGGATTAGGGACCAAGATACATGAACTGGTGTAGAAAACAAACAGATACTGACTAGACCAAACATGTATGAACAGTAGCTCAACATATGCGTGAGGGGGAGTAGAGGCTAAACCTCTGTGGGATGGAGCTAGACATTGTAAGAGTTAGAAAAGTGTCCAAATATACTTATTGGTAATTAACAAAATACTTGTGAATAATAATCTTACCAAAAACGTATCATATTTACCTGTGAAATTATCTCATATGACCAAAGGCCCTCATGTGCTTGTTAACAATATAGTGACTATCACTTTGTATGTCGTCTGAGTACTCTTGCCTTGTTTAGTGGTGTCAAACTATACACGTCATATCTATCATATCTTGCTCAAATATTTTCGAAATGATATTTGATGCGTTTGAAGTCAAATTGTTCAAATATGGCACATTTTTCTTAACTCAAACTCCTCTTTCTTCTGAAACACCTGATTGTTAATCTTGTCACTGCAGAGAAACTGCCACTGTTATAGACATTGTCACAACCTAGTACATTGAAAATACATAGTTACCAACTCATTAGGAGAGAAGTTAAATGACAGAACTGGAAGGAACTTTCGAATACTCGTGATACTTATTATCACTTAATGGCATATCATTGTTGAATAAATTGTTAGGTTAAAATAAGATAATAAGAATAGTAACACAAAATATAGCTTAAGCTAGGAAAATCATCTTACGGTTTTGAAATCTATCGAAGAACTAAAAATTAAGTGATTGGCTTGTTTCCGTATTTCGTATTATTAACAGCTATATATATTGTAATCTAAGGGCGGGCCAGGTTTTGATGGTGGATGGAAACTGGTGTACCCGGAGAAGAATACATCATGAAACATTACAAAAAAAGTTATGTAACGCTTTTTCTCCACATGAACTGTGTAAAATAGTAAAGTACATTTAATTACAAATTCAAATAATAAACCTCCCGATTAATCTTCTCTAAATGATAATGACTCTCTAGCTACCATCCCCCCGAGTAAAGCTCGATAGTAACTCGTTTAGTTTTGAATATTCATTTACCTTTCCAAAATTGTCATTTCTGATTAATTCATTCAATATCCAAACGAAAAAGCTGCCTAAATAAGATAATGTTATTCACCAATATCTTCTTAACTTATCAGCATCCTGCGTCTATTGTGACTGAGCAAACAACAAGGATGAGAACATGTTATTAACGAAGGACGCTTTGGCAAGAGTCATTTATTTTCCAATATTTCCTTATCCTGAGTTAAATTTTTCACCGTAATATACAAATATTGATATTGACCACATAAAATTGTGTTGTTTTTTTGTGTTTTCCTCAGTGTCTATTTCGTTTGTCAAGTAATGCCTCATTTATATTTCACAAGCAAGCTGATTTCACAACTGATTTAATCATTTCTTAATTCTGCGTTCAGTGATCATGTTTTGTGTACTTTAAAGTGGACGTATTTGGAAACTTTCAGAGTTACACATCCACGCGTGTACTCTCTACGACAATATTATCTGTTTATCACCAGTCAAATACAGCGAATTTGAATACGTTTTCAATTAGGGAGGCTTTTTCGAAGAGCAATGCACGAGCATGGTTTACTGGGCAAAATAATTTATGCACGTGCATATAATTTTGTCAAATAATACGTGATAAATACTATTTGTAAATTTAAACATTTATTAGAAGCAGGTATTTTCCCTTTATTGTCCAAATGTTGTGATTGAAAGTAATATATTTAAGGAAAAGATGCATTAAATCGTGCTCAACTAGAGTTTCCACCTCATGACCTGAACAACCTACCAGAAAAGAAAATCCTAATGTTTTCAGTATTTTATGTGAATGGCTCATAAATATTTTATATAATTTTGTCTGATTAGCTAATGCAAAGCTCATTTTCAAATATATTACCGTTTGTTCAGTTCAATGAAAGTAACAGCCAAAAATATGCGCTCGTGGTTAGCTTCGTTAACATCTTCAGTTGATGACGTCACATAGTTTTATTGCTTTCGCGGAAAACTCCGCCTACATGTATTGTTGTCGAAGTCATGGAAGCTTGTGACGTTCTATAGTCAGGTTTAGAAAAACTAAACATAATTTGCGGAAACAATTGTTTACTGAGTAAATGTCAGTGTAGACTGTATGTATAAAGGAAAAGTAACCGCCTGAACAATTAGGCTCCCATCCTTCCCCTGGTAATGCAGCGTAATGAATATCAGACTTATTTCTATGAATTATGTTTATAACCATATCATTAATGTTTAAAACATTCTTTGTTCTTCATAACTTGTTAGGTGTTAACTTTAATTTGTTTGTAACTTAATTTAATTTCGTATGTTGATATTTCTGATGGATGGGGTAAACAACTTTAGAAATAAAGAATTGAACAGGAAGACAATACACTCTACTTTCGGTAGATTTGGCATGAAATACATATACAGATCAAACTTGTATAGCAGGCGACAAAACATCTATAAGATATCCATACGTACCCATGCATACATCATTCCACTAATTCATTCAAATATCCATGTACATAACTCAATAAGACACGCGTTATGCGCATAAATCTTAAATGAGGAATTGTGCTGGAAGATGATTGTTTAGTAGGAAAAGTGTGTATCAGATTTACATTGACAAAATCTCAACATATTAACAAACTATAAATTACCATCATACACTCATATCAACTGACCTGGCCTAGGTAACAAGATACTGTAATCACGGGTTTATTATAGTGAAATATTTCACAATATCATATCGACTTGCAGACAAATGCAGTAGTATTTACATAATGTATTTGTTATGTTAGAAAACATTGAAATTGATACACTGTAAATGTATGGTTTTTTGTTTTTTGTTTTTTTGTATGTGGTACACTCTCGTCGGTATATTTTTTTTTATTAGATTCGTTAAAATAGACCCATTCATTCTATACATGCTTAGTCATTTCTCCATAAGTATTTTTTTCAATGGTATATTTCCATGCATATAACTCATTTAAACCACTTAAACTCAGCCATTGTGATTTTAGTCAAACAATATATATATATTGAAGTGTTTTATATACATGATTATAAAATTAGTGGGTAAAGATATATTTCTAGTCTCTTTCATTTAAAATCTATTAATTTTCTTTTTTCACTGACGATATTTCCAGGGAAAAGAAATTATGTGGTTTTAATGTTCATATTACAAACATAACCTTTTGAAACACTTATAGTTTTCAAACTGGTGTTCAGATGATGCGATTTTGTAACCGGTAGTAAAACCTCTGTAATAATGTACATATTTTACTTTTGAAGTAATATTATAAGAATTTGTTTATATTACTGAAAATATATTTTATTTGCCATCTCCATTCAGCAGTATTTATTATACAGTGAGTTTTGTAAATGACATTGGGGTCGTATATACTCACGCAAGTGTTTGTGTAGTTGTCCAGCTCCAAAACCACATTGAATTCCACACAAATTAATTAACTTTGATTGTTTTCATTAATATTTTCTCCCGATATGTTTTTTTTATATATATATATATATATAGGTAGTCGGGCGATCTGTATTTGAACCACATCAAGACGTTAAATAATATTTATCTACTTTTTTCAATTGTTATAACGATAACTAATACTTTACCTTTTGTGTCATTCCATTGATTGTGAATTTGGAATTCATAATTAAAATCTGAATTATCAAAACGTATACAATCTCCCCTGGAAGTATTTCTGTAAGAATTTAAACGTTTATGTTAATACTTTAACTATATTCCTTATTTTACTTTTTACCCGTTAAATGTGTATTTTGAAGACTTTGTAGTTAGTTTTGGTTTTAAGTAATTAAACATCTTTTTATCTTTTTTTATCTAAATATCTTCATTTAACGGGTGTGACTTTAATGCTATTTGGCATAGCACTGTTTCTTCCTGATGTTCTAAAATCTGTGTTAAATTATGGAATGCAATAAACTAACAGAAATGAACAAACCCGAGACATCTTTTTGATTTATAACTTTGATCAGGATAGAAAGCTTTGATTTGTTTTACTGTGATGTCAGTTTGATAGTATTCGTGTTTTAAAACTGTAGTGGTACCCTGGGTGTCATTTCTGTACTTGCTCTATATTATAATGAAATAGCTGGCAGTAACATGCAATAATCAGCTCTTTGCTGGTTGACGATACCTCCTTAGCTTGTTTGTGAGTGCAGAATGCTGTTTCTATACTGTGTATTTAAACACGGACAATGCCATTTATAAAGAATATCTAACTTCAGATTAGTGATATATTTTATATTGAAGTTTTTCTATTGAACAATATATAAACATGATCTGTGTATCGTGTGTCATTTGTCTATATACTGTGTTGAATGTGTGTGTCGATATTTCAGTTACTTGGGAAGCAACATACCATCGCTCTATGGAATATGTAGTACACCAAGGGCCTATAGAGATAGTATATAGGCCCTAGATAATAACAAACAGACAGTAAATGAGAGAGGGCAGCTATACACTTCACCATCTGTCACCAGAATGTAATTATAACCAATGCACAAACGGCAAGGTGGGTGCCTCACTGCAGTACGTGTATATTGTTGTAAACATGATTTGGAGGTAAATATATACGAATTGGTTCGCAGACTGACATCATAGTTTAGTGTTATTATAACATGGAGTGTGGGGGAAATCCTCTAACTTTTTCTTGTATCGTTGATATAGATGACGAGATAGTACATTAAGTCACACATGTATTATTTGTGAATGTCATGAAATTTACATAGAAATAGATATCCCTTACAAAACTGATATATCAAGATACTGTCTGTTACAGCTCTCATACCATCCTAGATTACAGGCCTAGCCCGAGTCTCCTCTGCCACTAACACCAGACTTAGACATTTTGACAAGATTCAAGATTCAAGATTTTTTATTACGCTCTGACACACAAAGTGTGTAACAAGAGGTCAAACAAAATAACATAAATCAAATAAAACATGACAGAGAGAGTAGATGTGGGTTTATCAGACATCATAATGTCAAAATGTCAAAGTCTGGTGTTAGGGCCAGAGAAAACTCGGGCTAACTACAGGCCATGCTACACAATATAGCGTCCGATACAACGATATTCAACGTCCATACAAATCCTATCAATACACTGAGTTTCAGTGTCATATTCAATATTTATACATATGTTTAAAATTTCAGTGTAAGAAAATTATTAAATCGTCATTAAAACAAAGGACTTCTTCAGAATCGACAACACACACACTTTGGATTATCGAAAGACAAATTCTGACCAAGCTGAACATTTGGTGAAAATTTCCGTCTTGCTATACGTCAACGTCTGATTATGTTTTAAGTTTGCAAATTTAAAGTGCACGTGATGTTGTAATACTGTGATGTATGAAACCTACTGTCAAATGCGGAGAAGATGAAGGTGTTGGTACTTTGAAAACGCAAATGTTAGCATAAAAATACAAAACAATTTTGTCTACCTCAAGGTTAAAAAAACCCATTCTAATTGACTTGTAATTCTGTTTTTTAGTACTGATTCAAAACATGTGTTACGAACATACATTTGTGTGTAATTCGTATAACATGTTCATTCCAAATTTTGTAATTGTGGTTTGCAGTCTTCTACTCCAAGTTTACAATCTGCTAATGATAACAGTATCGCTAGAGATACATTGTATCTGCTATGCTTAGAATGACGACTTTTTATTATATGTTATTGACTATCTCTTCACTTCATTAGCCAAATGTAGAGAGCGCTCACGTTTCACATTGTTTCAAAAGGCAAGAATATATTATTGGAACCTTTGAAAAATCATGATAGGGTTTAATTTTTAGGGTCAAGATCCTGTTAATAGATATTTACAATAAAATACTGTCAGGAAAAGGTTGATGGACTTATTTCTAGAAGGAAAGAATACTGACATTCAAAGGGCTTTCCGTGGTGAGTTATTTGACTGCGTTAACATATCGGACTTATCTGTCTGCAGGTAAGGGTTGAACGTATCCAATGATCGAATATGATGATGGGAATGTACTCTATACAAAAACTGCTCATTAATGAGTTTTTATGTTATGAGTACATAAAAATGTGAAATAGAATTCTGCCTCGTGTTGGAAACGCAACTGTAATCACACTTGACAATATAATGTATAGATGTATATGTATGTTTGCTGTGTTAATACGTTCTGATACAACAAATTATACAATTTGCTGTGTTTATACATTCTGATACAACAAATCATACATTTTGCTGTGTTTATACATTCTGATACAAGAAATTATACAGTTTGATATTTTTTACATATGATAATAAACAATAAAATGATAATAAAATGTAATTATATGTATCTGTTATTTGTGAGGTACAGCTAGTTATGTGTGAATAAGCGCTGGAATAATATTGCCAGCAAGTCTGCAACTGGCTTTTATTTCGGAGCGCATCTTATAGTTCAAAATATTCTATCATATTGAATGAGTATCTAATACTACTTATCATGATATATCTTTTGCATCAGTATTTTCGTAATACTTATTTGATTACTGCCTTTGTAAATGTTATATCAACCCAAGGAGAGAACTTGTACAGGCCTACCCTTCTGTTCTATCATATTGTTTACTCAATAAAATCTGATGAAATAAGCGCTGGAGATTAAACAATGGTATATCTTTGCAGTCGACCTCTCAATATAAATCTTCAATTTGTTTATCTGTTGCCCTATGTTCAAGTCGATCACGTTTTTGTTGACATTTTACTGTAATAATTAAAGAAGAATTCCTTTCCAACCATCTCGAAAACCAACAGAAGATAAAATGTATCCTATATCATTTGCCCCATAATACTTTTTTCTATTTTTTTTTTTTAATAAATTAATATTTAAACCAGTACCTGATCTTTCTGTACTTTCTTATAAATTCACCTTAGCAACTTTCTAATTAAATTGTTGCACGTAAACTAATTTACATCAGGAATCTTCATACAGACATGTAAGTGTACCTTTTCAGTATTCAAACCTTACGAGGATCCAAACACTTCAGGAACGTGTTTAAGAAAGACAGATGTGCGGACGCCAAATGGTAAAATTAAAATAAAGTTAAATCCATCTTGAATTTTGGTATTTTTCTCCAGTAGATTGAGTTATGAACTTTTTCATTAAAACAATATGAGATGTGAATTTCATTATAAATTATTAAGATACAAACAATAATAAAACTAGATAATCGACTTTTGTTTAATTATAAACGTCATCAATTCGTTGCTTTGCAATCTAAATTCATAAAAATATCAGCATATGAGGTTTTAACTGTGTACTTCACAGCGGATCATCTGGCACCAGGTCAAGTGAGAGACAAAGGTTACAGACAAAACAATTGCTTCAAACAGACAAACAAATCACACGCGTGTTACCTGATGGTCCCGACATGTGATGACGGTATTATCTCCTTGAATGAAAGAAAAGGGAGATTCCGTAAAAAAATCATTGGACTTTATCTATCATATGATGTGGTAAGGAGGTTTGACTAAATTAAGACGGGCTTTTTTTCTAGTGAAACCTAAAAGTTTGGTAGTTTGTGTGGCGAAAATTTGGGGAAATGCCTTCATGACATGGGAGGCTACAAAAATACTTAAAACACGTTTTGTCCTCCTCCTGAAAAGTGCTAAAGTTGTGTTAGCTAAAGTTGTGTTAGGTCAACATCTCCAGATTCTTTTCGTCAAATGTCATGTGCATGGACATTTCCCTTGAAGACTTTTGTCTATTTTTACATGTAATATTGTAGGGGTGAAACCTAACGTACCTACAAATGTTAATGCATGTCTTGAAATACTTCGCCACAGATCATTAGAAAATAACATTAAATCACTAGGTTCGTCCATACTTCATTAATATGAAAAGGCAAAGCCTTAAAAGAGCGAGGCATTTGTTGATCTCTGATATTTACTGATTTAGAATGAGATAATACAGCTTTTAGAATGAGGCAAGATAAAATTTATTTAAATTCGGCAAGTCAAGTGATAACAATAAAACATAAACTCTAATGAGATTAAGACCGACACAACAATAGGGGAGATCGGGGCAAATTCGGCCCATTTTTATTAAAGTCCGTTCTGGGAAGTATGGCAGCACGTCCGTTTTTGAACATTATTTAATTTTTACCTGTCGGCATTCGGGTAAGTTCATATCATTGGCTGATTCAATAAATTCTTATCGTACAGCAATATGGTAGTGAGCGTTTGGCTTTGCTTTATGTCCATGTATATCATTTGAAGCTGTCAGTGTGTTACACGTTCGACCGTATTTTTTTTAGCGAAAGTTCGCATCACTAGAAGCGAGATCATGATTTTCTTTCTCAAAAGTAATTTGTTTAGTAATTTTACATTAGAGTTTTCCTTGCCATTTTTTCATGTGAATGCCTAGCCAACTAAACTGCTAAGATCATTAAAGTTGTAAATATTAGCTCAAAAACAAAAATATCAGGGGTGGCCCAACTTTCCCCGGTCTCCCATATGTAGATTTTTTGCATCGTTGATGATTGGTAAAAATGTATACACAATTTAATGTTTGCATCAATGACGCCATTTTCAAAGCTAAAGCAGATAGCTGTTCTTGTGCGTAACGTATATTATGGGTCGGTCGGCGCAGTGGATAGCGCGCTCGTCTTCACCAAGACGGCCGGATTCAATCCCGGTTACCTGCCCGACCACGCGGGTTTTCTCCGGATACTCCGGCTTCCTCCCACATTAAGAATTAAATCCTCTGCGTGCTTCCGTGAGGTCACAAAAAGAATGATTCAAATAAGGTGGGGAACAAATGTTTGGTAATTGCTATAGAAAAAAGTGCATATTACATATTTGACCATATGTCTATAAAAGTAAATGTATAGATTTGTTAGTTAAAAAATGAAATTAAAAAACGGAAAACCTTGCAATAATTTGATGTAGAATTGAGATTGTCGTTATATCGATGTTTAGAATTCCTATTCCATCCTGAAACACCGGATTGAATTTAAAATTGTGTAACTGTCACTGATGTTTAACATGTAATGATGCCAAATACAATTAAACAGTTTCTGTCTGTAACTATAGTTATAAGTTATACGTTGCTGAAAAAGAGCGTTGATTTTTGATTTCGACATAAATGAATTATCCGTTGTTTCTTTTATGAGTGGTGATGCATACATTTTTATATTTCTATACTCAATTTGTGAGACTGTTCAATGTTGTTCTTTCTCTTTTTGTTTCTGTTGTTGTAATGTTACTATTATACATATTATTTGATACCCAGTTGTGACCTTTTTGTAAATCTGATGTATATATTTGAGGAAAGGGCGTAAATAATGTTGTAATAACTTGTGCCCAATCCTGTTGTCACTATTTTGGCAATACAATATGTTTAAACTAAGATGCATACATAAATTATGTAAAGACTATAACCGGACTTTCAAAAATGTTAATTATTTCGTTCATATCCTCTATAAATGGAAATCAAAAGCTGATGAAATTTTAGACGATGAAAAATAAATAAATGTACACGTTTACCTATTGGTTTAATGCGGCTCTTTTTGAAAATATCTCCCGGTAGAAATATTAACAGAACCTGGTTGATAACAAAAAGGATCTTCAGAAAACATCCGCGTTTTTACTTTTTGTGCCTGTGTCAAAAACTGAAATAAAAATGTCATGAAGCAACGACAAAGAGATAAATGCAACAGCCATCAGTTCCAAGATTTCCCGGTTATTTTTCATCCTTCCGGAAATAACCGATGAAGGCCGATGGAGTGTGGCGTGATTGTGACGTCAACGTATGATAATCTCTGAACGACGTTTCATGCCAGTATCAAAATTTATGTGATAGATTTTTTTTCACACAGAATGTATATTAGTGTTTATTTAAATAAACAATTAATAAAAGTGGGTATTGTTTTCACTATATGAAGATGTTCATGAATGGGGTGAAACTCAATATTGTCTTTGCTTCAAGGATACATATCCGGTTTCCCCACTGGAGGGCTACTTCCCGACGAAAAAAATCAAGGGCAAGGCGTAGAAAGGGGAAGCAACTCTGTTTACGCACGCATGTGTTACCATTAAAGGCGCCTTTGGCGCCCGAGAGCTACGCTCTTATTAACAAATTACTGTGGTCTAACCGGTCCAACTGTTTGGAACGTGATAATCGAAAGTGATTCCGGTACCCTTCGATACAGACGGCGATGGGATCGCAAGTCATCGGTGTCCTTTACCAGGAACAAAGGAACCAGCTGCGTTAAAGAGTCAGTTAACCAGTATCTTTGTAGCCTCCTATGAAATAAAGAAACCTGTCCCCAAAGATAAACCCTAAAACTTCGTTGTTTCATTGGAACAGACGTTCTAGTATTCATCTTATTCCAAAGATGAAATACAAAGTTGTTTTCTTCGGTTTGAAGAAATAAACCTGTTGTCGTTATATCAGCACCGAACACCGTGATTTGGAACCCTCTTTACTGTATGAGGTAACAGTTAACCATTTGATAATACTTTTTGACGGGAACCTCTCCGATCGCCTTCTCTTTTTGCAGCATTTCTGTTCTTATGCACAGTTGTTGGAACAGCTAGTGATGACAACAGAGATAGGGAAACGTGTGGATCAGGCCAAACTGACACCTTCAAATAAATTTAAACGCTCCTTCCTACAGATGATGATACATAAAAAACATATTCAAACTACCAAACACCTCTTCGGAGAGAATATTGAAACTGGACTAAAGCAACTAATTATTACTCAAAAGTTGGATAACTGCAACAGACGAATTTGTATTTCTACTCTCTTATATGGCAGGCTATATGCATCACCAAGTCATACACTTTATCCAGGTTTCTACGGAACTAACGTCTTATCTTAGAATATCTTAATATTAAACGGCAAATATTTGTAATTTTTAAGATTTTTTTTCAGTCATAAGCTCCATGCGTTACTAACTTTTGAAGATCAGCCTTATTGTATCGCTTGCGATACTCTATTCACGGTTGAAAACTCCATGGTAAGGCGTGGTGATCTCAAACAGGTTCGTGATACACAATACAATACAACACAACACAACACAACACAACACAACACAACACAATACAATACAACACAACACAATACAACACAATACAACACAACACAATACAACACAACACAATACAACACAACACAATACAATACAATACAATACAATACAATGCAACGCAACGCAATACAACACAATACAATACAACACAATACAATACAACACAATACAACACAACACAACACAACACAACACAATACAATACAATTAACTCTATTCACGGTTGAACACTCCATGGTAAGGCGTGGTGATCTAAAACAGATTCGTGACACACAATACAATACAATTCAATACGATACAATACAATACAATACAACACAACACAACACAACACAACACAACACAATACAATACAACACAATACAATACAACACAATACAACACAATACAATACAATACTACACAATACAATACAATAAACTCTATTCACGGTTGAACACTCCATTGTAAGGCGTGGTGATCTAAAACAGGTTCGTGACACACAATACAATACAATACAATACAATACAACAATACAATACAACAATACAATACAATACAACACAATACAACACAACACAATACAACACAACACAATACAATACAACACAATACAACACAATACAATATAATACAACACAACACAATACAATAAACACAATACAATACAATACAACACAACACAACACAATACAATACAATACAATAAACTTTATTTAACGTCGGATATTTAAAAACATTTAACATTCGCTATTAAAACCTATTATTCCGACAAACATAAGTAAAAAGCACCAATTCAAGAAATTACATATATAAAACATTATGAAACAGAAAGTTTTAAAACATAAGTCTCCATGCAAAGTTATAAGCTAAATATATATACATGCATACATATAGCAGAACAGCAATTCTTACCATAAAATACATATTAGTATAAAACATTGAAGCAAAGCACATACACATAAAAACAGACATTATGAACTACAGTTTTCCACTATCAGCACTATATATAAAACACATTTACAACATGTAAAACAAACGGAACATAGTACTAAAATAAATTAAATGAATAAAATAATAATAAGAGCAAACATTCGCACAAACCGAAGAAGCAGCATAAAAACACACACATAACTAAACATGAACCAAAGCGGACTAGCCGCATGTACATGTACTACACACTGCGGCAGACACTACAAGAGCAAATGGGGCCATCCCAGGTCTGGACCAGTCTCCTAAATTCATTGTACCTTTCTACTTTTCTGAGTTGATTGGGAAGATTGTTCCACACCGGGCGGCCTCGTAGGAGAAAGATTTGAGTCCATACCTTGTAGTGTTGACCCTAGGTAATACAGCTGTATTCTCTTGTCTGCAATTATAATTAGTTACCTTTATTTCAATCATATCATGGATAAAGCGTGGAGAGATTTTCTTAACTATTGTATAGACTTCACACGCCATGTCTTTCAAACGTCTTATATGTAGTAAATCAGAGTTTGATTTTTGGACTAAAAGTTCAAAGGAAGACGAAAAGTCAGTATATGATCTTTCTTGATTTTTTTCCCTTTTCCGTACACTTTTTACCGAACAGAAATGCCAAACAAGAGGGCAATAATTAAAACTTGAAACAAGGAATGAGTTGTAAATAATTTGTCTCCGTTCCATAGACAAAAAATTACCTATCCTTTTCAGTACAGATAATTGTCTGGAGGCCTTTTTCAGAGCTCTGAGATGTGATAGTCAAAGTTCAATAAATAATCAAAATGTACACCTAGCAATTTGACATTGTTTTCACAATTAAGAGATACACCTCCAATATCAAAAGATTTTATTTTATCAAATGTTCGTTTTCCAATGCTGATTGCCTGAAACTTTTCAGGATTGGCTTTCATATAATTTTTACTAAACCAATCAATAACATGACTACAATCTTTTTCTAAAATGAATTTTAAGACAGCAGGATCCTTTATAAACTTTATTTATTTTACAACAATTATGAAACAAGCTATTTCAACTTATATTAATCACTCTTGTTGGCCCGGATGTTAGCGTGTGGGGGGACTTAGTGTGGGAGGAAACCGGAGTACCCGGAGAAAACCCACGTGGGATCCTTATGGATGTAACATCTGCATAGTTGTAAAGAGATGAATCTTCAACACAATCAAAAATATCATTTATAAATATGTTGAAAAGAAGGGGGCCCAGGATAGATCCCTGGGGAACCCCTTTAAGAATATCTGACCATTTTGATATTTATTTCAATGTACAAAAATGGACTTTCCAAACAAGTCCCATTGACACCATTTATTTTAAGTACATATTCGGGCTGTAATTCACCACAATGTGATACATATTCAGACTGTATTGTATTACAAGGTAAAACATATTCGGAATGTATTTTATTACAGGATGACATATTTAATTTCTCTTTGCCTTTTGAAAACCTACATGAACAACTAATATTTTTATTATCTTGTAGAAACCAACACATCTATATTAAACGAAGCCCAATATGGGTCTAGAAAAATACAGAGCTCATAAGTATATAATTTAAGATGATTTTGATATCATTAAAAATAAATCAAAATGCTACGCGATCCGGACTAAAAATACACTTCCGAATTCCATTTAGACAAGACATACCGCAAGCGTCTACAGGCGGATATGATCAGACTCGTTTTGATGTTTTGAAGTGAAAACACAACAGGAAGAGGGAAATAATATCATATGTGATTGCTTCGTGTCCACTGACAGTGCTGAAGCCTATTGAGTGATATAATACACACTTTTATTTGTTACAATTTTCTTACGGACCTTACGGTTCACATCTTCGATTTGAAAATGAGCATAAGCTAAATGTCATAACATTCCAAACCGAAAGTAGAAAAAACCAACCTGAAATTAGGTAAGCACTGTCCTTTCGGAAGCAGTCTAAAAATAGATATTTTAGCTCATAGGCTTTATTTATATTTCAAAGTACGAAACCCCAAGGAATTTCCATTTAAACGCCTCTGCAAGAGTGAGTAAGTAACGATTAACCATGTACGTGCATTACTAGACGAACTGAATCACTGAGAAGATGGCCATGTATTTCGAAATCCGTCACAAGTTATCAGTAAAATAGTTATTATTTACTTTTTTAAAATAAGCTGAATTACTGGGATATGTTTTAACTATAACAACTCAAATTGGCCCTTTCTTGTCATGTAGTTTTATAGAATACGATTTGATACATTATATCAAATCAAACTTATCATCATATATGTGGCATCTTTTTCAATGTAATACGTAGTTAGCGATGAAACAACAAATACAATTCTTCTATTGCAGAAACTACAACCTGTTGATAACAAATACTTATCTGCATCGATGAATTTCAAGGACCCAGTGGAAAACGAGGTAACTACATTTTAAATCTTAAACTACAAATGTACAACATTAGAATAAGTTAGAACACATACATTATATACATGTAGATTTAAAATCTATTTCTGTTCTGTAATCTTTGTCTTGATTAATTTAATTTCTAGATGTCTGTAACATTCTATCCATGAATGTTGTAGACATTTATTGTGCCACTTTTAGGATAAGTACATCATCAATCATGGAAACGCCAGATGACAGGTGTCTGGTGATACAGTTTATTATGAAATGTTTTACTAAAACAACTACTGTAGCTTGTAGTGTCTCTGGGTTAATGTTTCCCTGTTACTGATTTATTCTTCTATGGTAAGGATACTGGTTTGTACCATAGACAGTAATAGCTATTGGATAAAGAAGGATATAATTGGTACATTTACCAAGAATTAGTCTTAGAAATTAGATTTTACACACAATAGACACTAAATCTATGCACTGGAATACTGACTTCTTGTAGACCAACTGAAATTTTCATAGACCAGACCTTGACTAAGAAAATTATACATTCTGTACTAACATGTGTAATAATGAAGAAAGAAAAGTAATTTTACAGAACTATTTTCGTTTACTATTATACTTATCATTGAATCATACACATCACAAGAAATAACTTATTAGACAACTTAGCCAATATAGCAAATGATTCCCATAGACCTACAGTGTTTTTCATAGTGACTACATTCTAAGGCTCTACAATTAAACACTCAAGGATAGTACTGGTACATGTATGTACTTCATAAATAACATTATATGTGCATGTAATATGGTGGAATACTTTGAAAATTAAAGAATAAAAATAAAAAATATGGTGAAACATATATGTATAAAGAGGTTGGGTTAATGTTGGAGAAATAGTAAAGATGATAATAAGAAAAGTATGCATGTATGTATAAGAATACTGTCACTGCAGATACCACTTGTATTTATTTACAACCATAGATAGGAATTATCATATTCTGAGATGATACCACTTACAAGCCTAAGGCATTTGATATAGCAGCAGTCTGAGGGTCAGTCACTGGGCAATACCTCAGGTAAAATCCTGTGATAATGTACATTCTGATTGTAAGGGGATGTCTCAACATGGATTATATTATATGTATGGCACCACCATTGATACCAATACCTGATTGTAAGGGTGTGTCTCAACATGGATTATATTATATGTATGGCACCACCATTGATACTAATACCTGATAACAAGGTTATTTTCCTGATAAAACATTGAATATACATAATTGCTATCATTATATACATGTAGATTTAAAATACCATAATTGCTATATAGAGATAAGGAAAGTGCTGGTATGTGAAGTAATAGGGATGTGTTGTATGTTTCAGGACACCAGTGTCCCCAGTCTAAGTAAGTACATGAAGTAATTCATCATGTCATTATAGTCTAAATATTTTGATTACTTATATACATTGTAATTAGTAGACAAATAGTGATGACATCAAGCAGGGCCACAATCTCCACCAGCTGTCACGGTTGTGGCATTGGTAAGAATTGCTAACGGTGTTTACGATATTGAAGTAAGATTTATCAAGGAGCATTGAAATCATTTTCAATATTTAGATATTAAGAAAGTAGAATCCTGTATAACATTAGCAGGATTTCTGATATCCCGGTACTAGTAAAGTAGATTGATGATAAATATACATGCTATATGTAATGAGTGATTTATCATTACACACCTTGTGAATATTACTTTGTGGTAGAGACAGTTTTCATGCAGTGCAACACAAACTTCTATTTCGTATAATGTGACAACACAAGATTTGTTATTTCTGAATGACCAGAACTTTATTTGGGAAGATGTGATGGTAGTTGTTACCTGCGATCAAATTATCAAATAGAAACTAGAAGAGTTTCCAAACATTTTAGCACCATCTAGTTCTGTAGTACAGAACAAGCATTTTAGTACCATTTGATGCTATTGTTATGTGATTTCCAAGCATTTTAGTACCATGTGATACTATTGTTATGTGATTTCCAAGCATTTTATTACCATGTGATGCTATTGTTATGTGGCTTCCAATCATTTTAGTACCATGTGATTCTATTGTTATGTGGTTTCCAAGCATGTTAGTACCATGTGATTCTATAGAAGAGTGGTTTCCAAGCATTTTAGTACCATTTGATGCTATTGTTATGTGATTTCCAAGCATTTTAGTGCCATGTGATGCTATTGTTATGTGGCTTCCAATCATTTTAGTACCATGTGATTCTATTGTTATGTGGTTTCCAAGCATTTTAGTACCATGTGATTCTATAGAAGAGTGGTTTCACTATGCCATCATCCATATTGTTTTGTTTGCTATTATTGTTTAGGATGCAAATTAAACTTAAATATCAATATGATAAAAATATGTGAATTATTTTTTGAATAAAATTTGTATATAAAATACAATTGAAGGCAAGTAATATAACATTGTAAAAGAAATATCACACATCTTTATCTGATAGTAAGTATAACTTCTGATTCAGATCTGGAAATCTTGCCCTCCGATATGATGAGATTGGTGGATGGCCCTGATGCGGATCAACTATTTCATCATATTTTTGGTGGAGGGGCTAATGACAGTAACGACAGTTCTCACAGCAGTCTCATGTCACAAGGGTCACAAGGATCACTTGGGAGATCCCAGCCATCACCATTTGCACCAATATTGTCCTCAATACCACAGCCAGGTAAGGTTGACCCTATCCTGTATACTTGATTGACTTATTAAGGTAGAGTTCCAGTGATCTTGTATCAAGGGTAGAAGAGTTCCAATTTTTTTAGACTTTAAGGTCCATTCGTTACATCAAACTATTTCATTAAATATGAAAGAAAGAAGCTTATCATGATTTCTTTTTCACAAAAGACGTCTGCCACAGGACATAGATCCCAAAACTTGTTGATTATGAAGTAGGGAGCTTCTTCATCACATTTCTGGACATGATCTATGTTACGCTAGTACTTTCCTGCAACATTTCTGAGAGTATGATTTCAAAATGTTCTAGCACCATTGAAAAGGCCTGCAACCTGTAATTGTCTGTATATACTGTGATATAGTTACTTCTTTTTTAAATTTGGTACTCTTCATCCATGAATTCATAGGTCCCACAAAGTATAATTACAGGTTGACACAAAGCTATTCTCCATATGAGCGGGTACTTGTAATCCACAAATGGTGTTTCTTCGGGAAAACACAAAATTTGTGCCCCACGAATATATCTGATTTCACAGTATATAGAGAGAAATTAACAAATCAATTTAACATAAAAATAATGTTTCACTGCCTGAATACAGCAGAAAAATTATGGGACTATCTTCCTTAAACTGAGGAATGACTCTTTGATGTTTTAGTGTATGGCAGAACTCTGTGTAAAATCATGAAGTATTTATGTGAAGATTTTACAACAATCTTAAGGTCTGTCCATCATTTTACTAAAAAACATGAGAATCATATCTTGTCATATAGTTCGTAAACTTAGGGAAACAGGGTAATTATTCTTTCAGTATAGACTTGCTAAACAGCCCATTTAGGCCAGGAGGCTCTATTTTAATCATAGTTTTTTCTAAATTTTGTTTCTATCAAATACAAAAAAACTTTATGTCTGCTTATATTCTTGCCACTCTTTTTTCTAGTTTATCCGCATTTGGATTTTTTTCTTTCTCAATATTAATGAGAATGAAAGACACACAATTCCATTCTTTTGAAACATTGCAATGAAACTTTCCCATTTTAAGGATTGGCTATATGAAGTTATTGTCATTGTAATTACACAAAGGTCTGTGACGTACATGCTAATTCTAAAGTGTAGATTTATACAATGTATACCTTAATAATGGTTCTGTAACTCTTGTTAAACATGTACTGTTTTACCTGGAGTAGTAAATGCTGTATGTGTTCATTTTTGAGTTTTTTCAACCTGCTGACTTACATGATATACAATGTAGCAGTATAAAAACAGCCTAATGTGTAACAAGAAACATTATGTTTAGAGGACACTGCATGACAGGAACACCTCAATAATCAGTTAACAAAGGACATACACTCTCATTGGATCAAAGAGACTGAGCTGGTTGACTGTTAAACCCAGGGACCTAGTTTACAGGGGAGCCTGCCCTCCCTCCACAAATTTGGAAGTTCCACTCAGAGAGGAGTGGTGTATGTTTATGATAGTACTGATATAAAGTGTTTTATATTCCAGTGGAGGCGGCGTCTAATCCTACAATGGAAGTTTCTCTGATCAACTCCATCATCAGATTCAGGTATGACTCGGAACTGAACAACAGACGGACAGGCAAGGAGGAGCTACTCAAAATCAAGGTATGTGTTCATTTTGATTAAAACATTATGTTTTGGAAATTTCTAAGTGTCTTGTTATCAACTCAATATAATATAAGCGATGATATGTTGTTTGTGTGATATTGTATGACAAAAACCTGACTCATATGAGAAATAATTGTGGTATTTCAGTTCAGTGGAATAGAGGGCAATGTGACCGTTTTCCTCCACACCGTAGATACTAACAACAAGAAGGCACATCCCTACTGGTTAATCGGGGACAAGTGTTCAGATGGCATGTTCGTGGCAACAGTGCCGATCAACAAGGCCAATAACTATGAATGGTAAGTCCATGGGCAGTAACTGTACATTGTTAATGTAATGTTCAATGCCATTATACAATTGTTTTATTGGTACTGGGGGAACAGTCAAATCCTTGACCCGAGGTAGCAGGGAAGACCTAGGGAACCGAAGGCCTTGGGCACCAGTTCCCTAGGTCTTCCCTGCTACCGAGGGTCAAGGATTTGACTATTCCCCCAGTACCAATAAAACAAATGATTTATTACCTGACTCTCTATTTAAAAAAACGGAAACGCGATCAGTACTTCATTACTGTAGCTTTCGTCGATCATAACACCTTTCTCTGCACACTATTTATCCAAAATATTCACAGCTCCCTTAATGACGTTTTTGTACTAAGAGAGTCACTATTTTCCATAAGCAATTCCAAATCTTGCTCAGAAACATCCTTAAATCTGCCGTTATTCGCCATTTTCACTAGACAACAACAAACCTGTATCAAAAAGACATTTGAGTGGGGCCACCGACAGGGAAATTGTCTGCACACGATTGTCGCGCATGCAACAGTAAATGTGCAACAGTCGACTGTTGCACCCTGACATTATTTTACGGGTTTTCAGTCTTTTCCAGGGATTTTTTTTATTAAAACAGTCATAAACACTTCATATACACTTAAATAGAGAGTCAGGTAATAATGAATATTGATGATAAATCTAATGTTGTTTTTAGCCCACCATCATCTGATGGTGGGCTATTCAAATCACCCTGCGTCCGTGGTCCGTCCATGGTCCGTCCGTGGTCCGTCGTCCGTCGTCCGCCGTCCGTCCGTAAACAATTCTTGTTATCGCTATTTCTCGGGAAGTACCAGAGGGATCTTTCTCAAATTTTATATGTAGGTTCCCCTTGGTCCTTAGCTGTGCAGGGCAACTTTTGAGACTGATCGGATAAACAACATGGCCGACAGGCAGCCATTTTGAATTTTGATAGTGAAGGTTTGTTATCACTATTTCTCAGGAAGTACTGGAGGGATCTTTCTTAAATTTTATATGTAGGTTCCCCTTGGTCCCTAGTTATGCAGGGAAACCTTTGAGACTGAACAGATAAACAACATGGTGGCAGGCAGCCATCTTGGATTTTAATAGTGAAGGTTTGTTATAACTATTTCTCAGGAAGCACCCGAGGGATCTTTCTCAAATTTTATATGTAGGTTCCCCTTGGTCCTTTGTTGTGTAGGAGAACCTTTGGGACTGATTGGATAAACAAAATGGCCGACAGGTAGCCATCTTGGATTTTGACAGTTAGTGTTTGTTATAGCTATTTCTCGGGAAGTCCAGGAGAGATCCATCTCAAATTAAATATGCAGGTTCCCCTTGGTCTGTAGTTGTGCATGTTTAATTTTGAGACTGATGGGATATAGAAAGTGGCCGACAGGCCACCATCTTGGATTGTGACATTAAAGGTTTGTTATCACTATTTCTCATGAAGAACTGGAGGGATCTTTCCCAAGTTTGTTATGTAGGCTTCCCTAGGTCTGTAGTTGTGCATGTTTAATTTTGAGAATGATCAGATAAACAAAATGGCCAGCAGGCAGCCATCTTGGATTTTGACATTGAAGGATTGTTATCGCTATTTCTCAGGAAGTACTGGAGGGATCTTTCTCAAATTTGATATGCAGGTTTTCCTTGGTCCATGGTCGTGCAGGTTTACTTTTGAGTCTGACCAGATAAACAAAATGGCTGACAGGGAGCCATCTTGGATTTTGAAAGTGAAGGGTTGGTATGGCTATTACTCAGGAAGTACTGGAGAGATCTTTCTTCAAAAAAAAATCGTAGGTTCCCCTTGGTATGAAATTATGGATATTTTCTTATGATACTGATCGGGTAAACAAATCTTTGATTTTGACATTGAAGGTTTGTTAGTGCTTTTCTCAGGAATAACTTGATATGAAGGTTCCCCTTGATCCTTAGTTGTGCATGTTATATTTTGAGACTGATCATAAAAACAAAATGGCTGAAGGAAAAACTAAACAGATCTTTCTCATATTGCAATGATTGATTCTATTTCTTTCACTTAAGTACTGTATTAGAAAATATGTGAAATGACAAACTCACTTTGAAGGTTGTCTTTTATACACAGCAGATTTAAGTTTAGATCAAAAGTTACCTCAAGGTGCATTTACTGTTAACATGACTCGATCAAACAGATTAGAGGAAAGAAGAGAAAAGATCAAACTGATAAAGAACTAATGAAGATGGTACAATGGTGGGCGCCAAGCTCCCTCTGGGATCTCTTGTTTATGGTCCTGTGTCATGTTTATTATTTTGTAAGTTTTCCTAGTTCTAAATATTCTTTTTTATTTTCTTTAGCACCTGCAAAGCCACCCTAAAAATTCCAAAACGAAACGAATACCAAACAAGTCTGCAGAATCGTCGCAGGAAAGCTTTGGAAATGGACTTTTATAACAATGACATGAAAAATGGTATTGTTATTGTTACTTAATTAAACATTTATAACAGTTATTGCGCAGATGTATATATCCACTCGTGCGCTCCACTCACTCGTGAATATATTCATCCCCGCAATAAACTTGTGCTTTCTGATTCGTTAGAAAAACACAAGTGTGTGGTCTTGCAAATAAAAGGTTTACAACAGACAATATCAGGCTAGCTCTCAACAGAGTTCAGACATATAAATGTTTACAACAGACAATATCAGGCTAGCTCTCAACAGAGTTCAGAAATATAAATGTTTACAACAGACAATACCAGGCTCTCAACAGAGTTCAGTATTAAGATGTGCTTTATTTAATGTCACTTTTAATGTTGCATAATAAGATATCTAAATAACTGTCATAGGAAATATTGAAGATAAATGCACATATTTGGCTGATATTTAAAGTACAGATAAAAAGAAAGTGTATTGTATGCATAATTGTTGTGTTGTAGATGATTATTGGACAGCTAACAAAAATATGAAAGAATGCCGTGACTTCCGTCTGTATGTCGAGGCGCATTACCAAGTGTCTGGGCAACTGTACCACATGCATTGTATAACACCTCCTCTTAGTAATGCAAGTAAGTTATACTGGCCCAAGAATAACGCAAGTACTTATATAAGTCATGCTGGCCCGTGAGTAACACAAGTAAGTCATGCTGGCCCCAGAGTAACACAAGTAAGTCATGCTGGCCCCAGAGTAACACAAGTAAGTCATGCTGGCCCCAGAGTAACACAAGTAAGTCATGCTGGCCCCAGAGTAACACAAGTAAGTCATGCTGGCCCCAGAGTAACACAAGTAAGTCATGCTGGCCCCAGAGTAACACAAGTAAGTCATGCTGGCCCCAGAGTAACACAAGTAAGTCATGCTGGCCCCAGAGTAACACAAGTAAGTCATGCTGGCCCCAGAGTAACACAAGTAAGTCATGCTGGCCCCAGAGTAACACAAGTAAGTCATGCTGGCCCCAGAGTAACACAAGTAAGTCATGCTGGCCCCAGAGTAACACAAGTAAGTCATGCTGGCCCCAGAGTAACACAAGTAAGTCATGCTGGCCCCAGAGTAACACAAGTAAGTCATGCTGGCCCCAGAGTAACACAAGTAAGTCATGCTGGCCCCAGAGTAACACAAGTAAGTCATGCTGGCCCCAGAGTAACACAAGTAAGTCATGCTGGCCCCAGAGTAACACAAGTAAGTCATGCTGGCCCCAGAGTAACACAAGTAAGTCATGCTGGCCCCAGAGTAACACAAGTAAGTCATGCTGGCCCCAGAGTAACACAAGTAAGTCATGCTGGCCCCAGAGTAACACAAGTAAGTCATGCTGGCCCCAGAGTAACACAAGTAAGTCATGCTGGCCCCAGAGTAACACAAGTAAGTCATGCTGGCCCCAGAGTAACACAAGTAAGTCATGCTGGCCCCAGAGTAACACAAGTAAGTCATGCTGGCCCCAGAGTAACACAAGTAAGTCATGCTGGCCCCAGAGTAACACAAGTAAGTCATGCTGGCCCCAGAGTAACACAAGTAAGTCATGCTGGCCCCAGAGTAACACAAGTAAGTCATGCTGGCCCCAGAGTAACACAAGTAAGTCATGCTGGCCCCAGAGTAACACAAGTAAGTCATGCTGGCCCCAGAGTAACACAAGTAAGTCATGCTGGCCCCAGAGTAACACAAGTAAGTCATGCTGGCCCCAGAGTAACACAAGTAAGTCATGCTGGCCCCAGAGTAGCACAAGTAAGTCATGCTGGCCCCAGAGTAACACAAGTAAGTCAAGCTGTCCTCAGAGTAGCACAAGTAAGTCACGCTGGCCCCAGATTAGCACAAGTAAGTCACGCTTGCCCCAGAGTAACACAAGTAAGTCACGCTGGCCCCAGAGTAACACAAGTAACTCACGCTGGCCCCAGAGTAACACAAGTAAGGCATGCTGGCCCCAGAGTAACACAAGTAAGTCATGCTCGCCCCAGAGTAACACAAGTAAGTCAAGCTGTCCCCAGAGTAGCACAAGTAAGTCACGCTGGCCCCAGATTAGCACAAGTAAGTCACGCTTGCCCCTGAGTAACACAAGTAAGTCACGCTGGCCCCAGAGTAGCACAAGTAAGTCACGCTGGCCCCAGAGTAACACAAGTAAGTCATGCTGGCCCCAGAGTAACACAAGTAAGTCATGCTGGCCCGTGAGTAACACAAGTAAGTCACGCTGGCCCCAGATGCACAGCTCACTCGATCTCACACAGCTCACTTGATCTCACACAGCTCACTCTATCTCACACAACTCACTCTCTATCATCTCACTCACACAGTTCATGCTCGCTCTCACTTTCATCCATACCCTTTCACTCACACTCGTGTTTATTATTAGATAGAGAAGGCTAAGTACTTACAATTTGAGACTGATTGAACTAATATATTCCGGACAGTTAAAATGCAGTAGAATTCCAAGTTCTTTTTGAAATGCTGAATGATCATACAGTTATACAAAATTAACATTCACACAACAAGGTTATCAGACATGTTCTTTAGTTCCATCTGTCTTCTTTAAAAAAAAAAAGCAGGTGATGAGATATTCAGCCTCCTGGGCTGATTGTTTGTCTAATCTAGAAGATTAACATATTGGTGTAGCTTTTGGTTACTGATAATGGCACCTACAGAAAATGTTTACCTGTAAACTGGCGGAATGTTTGTCAGATATACTGCAGCTCTCCAAATACTTGATGGGGCCACAGTGGCCCAGTGGTTAAGGTGTCTAATCATCTATGATCACTAGCCCTCAACCACTGGGTCATGGGTTCAAGGACTACAGGGGCCAGTTGCCAAGTACTGACCACTAGTCGGTGGCCAGTACCTGGCGACTGCCCCACATAGGCCTTGATAGTAATATCACTGCATTTTAATAGGGCATAAAATACAAACAAACCAAAGCTATTTCTAAATATTTATGAGATATTAATATAAGGATCCTAATTATAAATGTATGACCGTAATAGCTAGCTAGGAATCCAGATATTACTTCTAATGTCAATATTTTAATTTATATGATATGGACATGGATGTGTTCTAATTCGTGTACCAGCATTAGTTGGAAAGCTGAGGAAAACATTGCTTTATAAGTATTAAAAATGTGTCCACAACATGTCATAGAGTGGCCTCCCCTTGCTTGTCTTACAGAGGAAGGGAAGTGTTTTATGATACACAGGATTATGCCGTATGTTTCCCCAGCAAGTGGAATACAGAACTCCAAGGACTACATAATGATTGTCCTGACAACAGACTCCTACGTCCCTAAAGGTAGGCATCGATATATATATACAGTCAAATCAATTGTTCTAAAACCATCCAACACAATATATTGTACTGGAGTTGTCATTTAGGTAATTGATACTTCCATTTATACATACATTTACGATGTTACACATCTTGCAGTACTGAGTAGGTATAATGTAGTTATTATACATAAATGAATTAAATATATAACATTTGATAAAGCTGGCATTTCTATCTGCAATAAGTAAAGCCATAGCACAGACCATGCAACAAGACCATTTATACTCCACCTTGGTTGTTGGCAGAAGAGAAATAATTTCTCTGAAAATTCCATGTGATGACATGTCAACTTTTGGTTGGGGGGCCAACCCCGGCTAGAGTATTATACACTAGGACTGTGCCATATCCACCTATGTATAAAATATTTATTCATATTTTGTTATATATTTTATAACTGAAATGCTAACCTACCTGACAGATAAATATAAAAGCAAAATTAATGACAAGAACTTAGTAAAACAATATCTGTGTGGAATTTGGAGGTTTATTTATCCGTCTGTCATTGATTTCTCTCTGTCTTCAGCGGTGGAAGTGGAGTTTGTTGATGAAGAAATTGGATGGTCAGCAAAGGCGTCAAAGGTCAACATAATAAAGAATGTAAGCTTATACCTGTTTACTGGTACGCTTTAGTTATATTGATGCTGCAGCTGTCACCAATATAACAAAGTATGAACTTGATGTCACAGTCTTCAGCATAAAATTATTTTAATCTTGAAACTCAAATATTGTGTAGTCTATTACTGATATCAAACATTCTGATTTTTTAAAGACACTTTTGGGATCAGGGCTGGTCCAAAGTTTATTTTGTCTTGGAAAAAAACAACTTTTCAACTTCATAATAACAGAATAATTTACAAATGCTCAAAATGGAATTGGTACCTGCAGTTGATCTGCTTTGTATCCATGACAACTACAATGACACAGATGTCATCATCACATGATATTTCCCAGAGTGGGCAATAGTGATCTCTGATAGGACAATAGTCTTTGGACTATTTACTAGTGGGAATTAACGAGATAAAAAATACAGAAATAGTCAAATCTATTTTATATATAAGAGGTATACAAGTAGGTGATAGTGTTATATTGTTTCTGTAGACTGAATGCTATCACACACATGTTGAATGAACACTATGGTGCTTTGTGTTGACTTTCTTAACTTCTGGTTGACATCCATACAAATTCAAGTGTATCTAGTGTGATATAATACATATCTCAGTGTAATAAGTTTACTGGTATCACATATCTCAGTGTAATAAGTTTACTGGTATCATATATCTCAGTGTAATAAGTTTACTGGTATCACATATCTCAGTGTAATAAGTTTACTGGTAACACATATCTCAGTGTAATAAGTTTACTGGTAACACATATCTCAGTGTAATAAGTTTACTGGTAACACATATCTCAGTGTAATAAGTTTACTGGTAACACATATCTCAGTGTAATAAGTTTACTGGTAACACATATCTCAGTGTAATAAGTTTACTGGTAACACATATCTCAGTGTAATAAGTTTACTGGTGACACATATCTCAGTGTAATAAGTTTACTGGTAACACATATCTCAGTGTAATAAGTTTACTGGTGACACATATCTCAGTGTAATAAGTTTACTGGTAACACATATCTCAGTGTAATAAGTTTACTGGTAACACATATCTCAGTGTAATAAGTTTACTGGTGACACATATCTCAGTGTAATAAGTTTACTGGTAACACATATCTCAGTGTAATAAGTTTACTGGTGACACATATCTCAATGTAATAAGTTTACTGGTAACATATATCTCAGTGTAATAAGTTTACTGGTGACACATATCTCAGTGTAATAAGTTTACTGGTAACACATATCTCAGTGTAATAAGTTTACTGGTGACACATATCTCAGTGTAATAAGTTTACTGGTAACACATATCTCAGTGTAATAAGTTTACTGGTGACACATATCTCAGTGTAATAAGTTTACTGGTAACACATATCTCAGTGTAATAAGTTTACTGGTAACACATATCTCAGTGTAATAAGTTTACTGGTAACACATATCTCAGTGTAATAAGTTTACTGGTAACACATATCTCAGTGTAATAAGTTTACTGGTAACACATATCTCAGTGTAATAAGTTTACTGGTAACACATATCTCAGTGTAATAAGTTTACTGGTAACACATATCTCAGTGTAATAAGTTTACTGGTAACACATATCTCAGTGTAATAAGTTTACTGGTAACACATATCTCAGTGTAATAAGTTTACTGGTAACACATATCTCAGTGTAATAAGTTTACTGGTAACACATATCTCAGTGTAATAAGTTTACTGGTAACACATATCTCAGTGTAATAAGTTTACTGGTAACACATATCTCAGTGTAATAAGTTTACTGGTAACACATATCTCAGTGTAATAAGTTTACTGGTAACACATATCTCAGTGTAATAAGTTTACTGGTAACACATATCTCAGTGTAATAAGTTTACTGGTGACACATATCTCAGTGTAATAAGTTTACTGGTGACACATATCTCAGTGTAATAAGTTTACTGGTGACACATATCTCAGTGTAATAAGTTTACTGGTAACACATATCTCAGTGTAATAAGTTTACTGGTAACACATATCTCAGTGTAATAAGTTTACTGGTAACACATATCTCAGTGTAATAAGTTTACTGGTGACACATATCTCAGTGTAATAAGTTTACTGGTGACACATATCTCAGTGTAATAAGTTTACTGGTGACACATATCTCAGTGTAATAAGTTTACTGGTGACACATATCTCAGTGTAATAAGTTTACTGGTGACACATATCTCAGTGTAATAAGTTTACTGGTGACACATATCTCAGTGTAATAAGTTTACTGGTGACACATATCTCAGTGTAATAAGTTTACTGGTGACACATGTCTCAGTGTAATAAGTTTACTGGTGACACATATCTCAGTGTAATAAGTTTACTGGTAACACATATCTCAAAGTAATAAGTTTACTGGTATCACATATATATCTTAGTGTAATTAGTTTACTGGTAACACTTATTTCAGTGTTAAAGGTTTACTGGTTATATATTTTTCAGTGTATAGAGTGTGAAGTACCTCCTTATAAAGACCAAAATCTTATAGGAGCAAAAGAAGTGTTGATCAAAATAAATGACAAACAGAAGGCAATGACAGCAGCCTACAGCTTCATGTACAAAGAAAATGAGGGTGAGTTTACAGTTTTTAATGTATGAAAGGTACCTTTTAGTCTATTCACCATCTGCCTGTTGTTCAACAAGCACATGCCATTATATAAGCTCCAAAATTTATAAGCAAGAGTGGAAGTGATCAGCTTAAGTGGTATTCATGTCATCACTCAGGTAGGTAACAAGCTCAAGTCTGTTATTCATTTCATCACACAGGATGGTAGTGAGCTTAAGTGGTGTTCATTTCATCACTCAGATAGTGAGCTTAAGTGGTTTTCATTTCATCACACAGGATGGTAGTGAGCTTAAGTGGTGTTCATTTCATCACTCAGATAGTGAGCTTAAGTAGTTTTCATTTCATCACACAGGATGGTAGTGAGCTTGAATGGTATTCATTATTTGATCACTGAGGATTATAAAGAATCCCATATGTATCACGATTAAGAGGGTGGTAACGTGTGTAGTAAGATAAAACAATAAGTCCATGCTAGTATTGTCAAACTATAAAAGAGGCCTCTTTCTTAGGGATTTTAGATGTGTTGATGGGTGTATGTGTTTAATATCACCCTTGGATTTTTTTAGAAACACATACGGCAAAGAAACGGAAGATGGCAGTGAACTACTGTGCTCCAGCAGACCTACTCCAGGGTAAGACAATGTATTCCAATGTCTAGTGTAAGATATACCAGTAGCTCTATTTGGTGTGACTCTTATATAGTCGTTCTATGAGGAGGTTCATTTATGAGAGTATAATCTGAGCTGCTATTTTCAGTGTATAAATACATAGCCTGAACACTACAGCTACAATTTACATGAGTTCATATTTAAAACATTCCTAAACACTTTAATCAATGCTAATTTGTTGATTATTCGATGTATGGTTATATATTGCGGGGATTTTATTTTCGCTATATTTATGTTTTGACTAAAATAATTTTTTAGCACATCACTGACCTTTTGGAGTAGTAACGCTGTCATAGAGCGGTATCGTTATCTGACTAATTATGACTTCAACACCAGTACACCAATTTAGAGTTAACTATAATGAACTCAAAATAGAAGATGGGATACTTAACCTATTAAATTCTGATAGAAAGATATGTCACTGACCTGCTCACAGACCTGCCTGTTTCAACGCGTAACTGTCCATGTTTTAGCCATTGGTCAAGAGATGTAGTGTGATAACAGTGGCTATCACTTAATAACTGTCAGTCAAGTAAAAACCACACAAAACTGACCAAGTCATATGTGTAACTTAAGGTTTGAGAATTGTGCAAAGGAACTAATTTATTGATCACCACTCTCCCCTATTACGTGCATGTTCTGAAGTTCACTAGTACTTACCTGTGTAAGATATCTGCCCTAAAAGGCACGTTTCCCTACACTTTAGTATCAGTTCCATATAATAGTGCATTCTTTCGAGTGAAGTTACTGGTGCATGACTACTCTTGGGAACAGTGTGTACGCAGCAAAATATTTCCACACACATTTACAAGCAGTGGACCCGTTACCCTCAAACGATTATACTCACAATACATTCACTGCAAACTGGAATTATGTTTATTTCAAATTTTATTGATATATAGGTGAAACACGAAATATAGGAAGCGGGTGTACAGCTAAATGTAACCCCTATGAATATGTTCGTTAAACAAAAACGTGAAATATTGACCCGGCAAATTTAAAGAAATAAAAACAGTAAATAACTTCACTCAATCCAATAACGAAAACGGTGCAAAATGGTTCTTCATCTTAAGATTTTGGGTTATAGTGTTTTATTATACTCATCAGTAGATGTTAAAAATGTTTTTTTGAATTTTAAAATTAAAAAAAATAAAATATACATGTAGTGTTGATGTTTTAAAAATACAGACATGGCTAACTTAATTTCAATAAACATGAAACCTCTGCAACAAGGTTATATATAACAGTCCTACACTAATGTTATGATATAGGAGAGTTGTTATTTTTTGTAGAGTCTGGGATAAACTTGAGCAGCTCCACTGACCAGCACAGAGCTGTGCTTAAAGCAACAAGGACACAGAAACCAGGTAACGGAGGTAAGATCCAGTTACATCAACAAAAAGGTTTTCACTGACTTTGTCGTAATATGATCCCCAGCCCTAGTTTCTGGTTTGCTATGTAAGTCGATAGTTACTAGTCTTGTAGGACTCTACCAGCCTTGTGGGATTTTTAGCCCGTCATCAATAGATGGTTGGCTATTCAAATCACCCTGCATCCTTTGTTAGTTGATCGGTCTGTCCTTAAACAATTCTTGTTATTTCTTTTTCTCAGAAAGTATAGGAGGGATCTTTCTCCAATTTACACATATCAAATTTATGGGACTGATCGGACATCCAAGATAGTCAAGAGGTGACCATCTTAAATTTTGGGAGTTAAAGATTGGTATGATATTTCTCAAATTTCACATGTAGGTTCCCCATGGTCCATTGTTATGCATTGTTATGCATATTGTCCTTTAAGACTATTAGGAAAACCAAGATGGTTGACAGGTGGCCATCTTGAATTTTGAGGATTAGAACATATTAGCGCTACTTTTCATGAAGTACTGGAGTGATATTTCTTAAGTTTCACATGTAGGTTTCCAATGGTCAATCATTTTGCATGTTTCATTTTTAGAATGTTTAGAAAAATAGGATGGCTACCAGACAGCCATCTTGACTTTTGACAGTTCAATTTGTTATCACTACCTCTCAAGAGATACTGGACAGATCTTGATCAAAATTCCTATGTTGATTTTCGTAGGTCCTAAGTTGTGCATGTTTCATTTTGGGGCTGATTAGAAATACAAAATGGTTGCCATGTAGCCCTCTTGAACTTCAACAGCTCCAGTTTGTTATCACTACTTCCCAAGAGGTAATGGACAAAGGTTCCACTCGTCACACACTGAGAACTGTGTTAGTAAATAGGTCAAACATAGCAGTATGAATCTAGGATCAAAAGTTACCAAAAGGCGCAATTACCAGTACATATCACATGACTCAATCCAACAGATAATTAAAAATCAATCTAACATAGAACCTTTGAAGTAAAACAGTGGGCGCCAAGATAGTTTGTTTCAACATTGATCTGTGAGTGGGATTGTTCCCAGCCTGGTAGAATTCTATAAGAGATAATTAAAAATCAATCTAACATAGAACCTTTGAAGTAAAACAGTGGGCGCCAAGATAGTTTGTTTCAACATTGATCTGTGAGTGGGATTGTTCCCAGCCTTGGAGAATTCTATAAGTTTGTTACAACATTGATCTGTAAGTGGGATTGTTCCCAGCCTTGTAGAATTCTATAAGTTTGTTACAACATTGATCTGTAAGTGGGATTGTTCCCAGCCTTGTAGAATTCTATAAGTTTGTTTCAACATTGATCTGTAAGTGGGATTGTTCCCAGCCTTGTAGAATTCTATAAGTTTGTTACAACATTGATCTGTGAGTGGGATCGTTCCCAGCCTTGAAGAATTCTATAAGTTTGTTACATGTTACAACATTGATCTGTGAGTGGGATCATTCCCAGCCTTGTAGAATTTTATAAGTTTGTTACAACATTGATCTGTGAGCTGGATTGTTCCCAGCCTTGTAGAATTCTATAAGTTTGTTACAACATTGATCTGTGATCTGGATCGTTACTGGCTTTGTAGAATTCTATAGTTTGTTACAACATTGATCTGTGAGTTGGATCGTTCCCAGCCTTGTAGAATTCTATAAGTTTGTTACAACATTGATCTGTGAGCTGGATTGTTCCCAGCCGTTTAGAATTCTATAAGTTTGTTACAACATTGATCTGTGATCTGGATCGTTACTGGCCATGTAGAATTCTATAGTTTGTTACAACATTGATCTGTGAGTGGGATAGTTCCCAGCCTTGTAGAATTCTATAAGTTTGTTACAACATTGATCTGCGAGTGGGATTGTTCCCAGCCTGGTAGAATTCTATAGTTTGTTACAACATTGATCTGTGAGTGAGATCGTTCCCAGCCTGGTAGAATTCTATAAGTTTGTTACAACATTGATCTGCGAGTGGGATTGTTCCCAGCCTGGTAGAATTCTATAAGTTTGTTACAACATTGATCTGTTAGCTGGATTGTTCCCAGCCGTTTAGAATTCTATAAGTTTGTTACAACATTGATCTGTGAGTGAGATCGTTCCCAGCCTTGTAGAATTCTATAAGTTTGTTTCAACATTGATCTGTAAGTGGGATTGTTCCCAGCCTTGTAGAATTCTATAAGTTTGTTACAACATTGATCTGTGAGTGGGATTGTTCCCAGCCTTGTAGAATTCTATAAGTTTGTTACAACATTGATCTGTGAGTTGGATTGTTCCCAGCCTAGTAGAATTCTATAGTTTGTAACAACATTGATCTGTGATCTGGATCGTTACTGGCCATGTAGAATTCTATAAGTTTGTTACAACATTAATCTGTGAGCTGGATTGTTCCCAGCCTAGTAGAATTATATAAGTTTGTTACAACATTGATCTGTGAGCTGGATTCTTCCCAGCCTAGTAGAATTCTATAAGTTTGTTACAACATTAATCTGTGAGCTGGATTGTTCCCAGCCTAGTAGAATTCTATAGTTTGTTACAACATTGATCTGTGAGTGGGATCGTTACTGGCCATGTAGAATTCTATAAGTTTGTTACAACATTAATCTGTGAGCTGGATTGTTCCCAGCCTAGTAGAATTCTATAGTTTGTAACAACATTGATCTGTGAGCGGGATCGTTACTGGCCTTGTAGAATTCTATAAGTTTGTTACAACATTGATCTGTGAGCTGGATCGTTCCCAGCCTAGTAGAATTCTATAGTTTGTAACAACATTGACCTGTGAGCGGGATCGTTACTGGCCTTGTAGAATGCTTTATATATGTTTTAATAAGTTTTTATATTTTGCTTTAGGTTTCATGCCTAGCCCCAGGGTGTCTCTCATGACTACACAGACTAGCACAGCTACAACAGAACAATCCATCAGTCACTTTGGAGTTAATGCTCCTGTAGTTGAACTTCCTCAGCTGATTGTGAAGAAGGAACCAACTGACACATATGAAGGAACATGTGTTTACCAACGCAGCAGCAATGCTATGTTCACAGCCGGAGAGGAGGTGACCAATCTACTTACCAGGGGTCAGGACCCAAACCTGCAGTCCATTAATGCAGCTGACCCGACCAGCTTAACATCTGTGTCCCTCCTACTGCCTAGTGGATCAGATGGTTCAGACAGAGAGGTTTCCATGGAGACTGGCTTCAACAGGCCTGCACCTTCTGCTGCTGCCACCACTGGCAGTGTCGGAGGAAGCAGTTACTCTCAAGTAGATCAGATGAATATTCAGAAGATCTTGCAGGATCTAAAGGCTGGATCACCAGGACAACGGACAGACCAGCAGGAGGTCAGCGAGCCACAAAATACAGATGAAAATTTAATTGCTGAATTACTCCATAATTATCAACAAAATGCCATACGAGGTTCTGATGGGCAGGACAACTCACAGCTGAATTTTCCAGATAATGTAACACAGGTGTTGAACCAGCCGATGTATCCCATCAGTTCAAGCCTGGGAGGTAGAAACAGCACACAAGCCCCAACCCACACAGGATTCCCAGTTCGTCAAACCTTTAACCCTGCTCTGCAGCGAACCACACAAGACATCCAGAACATGCTTTCTGCCCGGCCACAATATCTAGGTTACGAGGGCTTTGATGCCACAGAGGCTGGAGACTTGGAGACAGACGGATGCTTACAGGCACCAGATGCTGTCAGGCTCGTATGGGAGCACACTAAAGGCTCTCATGCAGAACTGGGTGACTTTTCAGAAACAGAAGTTGACAGCGAACCAGAATTTCACAACAAGCTCAGTTCAGACACAGAGGGTGAAGACCCTGCAGAGCCAGAGGTGACAAGGGCGGAGGCTGTACTTGTGAAGCAGACACACACAACACCTTATGTTGAGATATCAGGCAAGCACAATAAAACAGAGTCTACAGCTGAAAAACAGGACACATGTAACACTTGTATCAATAACATGTCGGACTCCTCAGCTAATGTTGACAAGGCATCTGAAGAAGGTGGACAAACAGCAGCTGTGCAGGCTGACACGAGTGATCTGGAGACAGATTCCTGCTCAGGTGAGCTAGACAACGAGACTGTAGGCAGTAACCAGATAGATCCTGGTGTGTGTGCCAGAGTAGGAGAGGTGGACGGGGAGGCATGTTGTGAGTCAAGGTCACCAAGATTGATTGGTGACGTGGAACAAAAAGTGCCTACCATACCTCATAATGACAATACCAACAAACCAACACCTCAAGAAGATGTTAGTGACAGTTTGAAAAGACTGGCTTTATGATGTTAAATAGCAAGTGGAGGCTAATATGTCTGTGCTCATTCCAGTCACTATGAAGACAGTTTTCCTGTTTACATAAAGGACAGTGATTGGTACTTTTGTGTCATATATACAAAGAAAGAGAGTGTGTGGTAATCATCTCCAGAAAGGCTGTAATATTAATTTCTCCATTGTTTTACATTGAAAATGATTGATAAGTTGACATGTTCATTGCCTGTCATCCTGATTAATCAACAAGTCCACTTCTTGTCCTTATGATTATGGGATGAGTCCACTGCTTTTCCGTGTGATTATGGGACTAGTCCACTTCTTGTCCATGTGATTATGGGACGAGTCCACTGCTTGTCACAAGTCCACTTCTTGTCCATGTGATTATGGGACGAGTCCACTGCTAGTCTGTGTGACTATGGGACGAGTCCAATGACTGTTGTCACCGTACTCTATGGGTAATGGTTTGTAAAAGGTGGAGAAGGAGTTTTTAGGTACCAGGGGGTCTATTCACAATATCGCTTCACATGATATGACCAGGGCCACTTTCATTAATTGCATTCCAATGTTATTCATCCCTGAAATAGAGACACCTATTGATTTGCTGTTTTCTGGCTAGCTTGGCTGAAGTAAGATATGGGACGGCTAGTTCCAAGGCTTTTGTATGCAGCTTAAAAATAAAACCTAGAGACACAGGGGTGCACAGTTCAACTAGCCCAACACCTGGGGCAAATAGATTTTATGTCGGGACTAGTGAAATTTTCAATATTTACTGTAAAAATGCAGGTGGGCTAGTAGTCTTAAAACAGAGATGGTACACCCCTGAGGTACTGGGCCCACTTTTAAACTCTTGAGATTTCCTCAAGTCTAAGATTTCCCATAGACAATACATTGCTTGAGATTTTCCTTAACTTTGAGATGTTTTATACAAGTGGGCCCTGTTCTCAGTTCATCCGTCCCTCCATCCCTTAAAACTTGTGGTATGCTGCTATTTCTTAAGATAAAGATAATCCATGCAAATTTAATTAGGTTAAAAGTACTTTCCTGATTGACTGATGAAACCTAGACCACAACTTTCATAAATTGTTGCTATAACTATCCATTAAAGTTAGTATTTGCTATAACTATCCATTAAAGTTAGTATTTGCTATAACTATCCATTAAAGTTAGTATTTGCTATAACTATCCATTAAAGTTAGTATTTGGATGCATAATGGCAATGCATTGGCCGAATCTAAAGATCACAGACACCATACATCTATCGATATGGTACTGGCACTGTCTTTATTATAAGGAATGCCAGAATAATCATTAAATAAAGTCTAATTTTTGGTATGCTGGCATAATGGCAATACTGTGCTCAAGTGAAGACTTAAGCAGAACCTGTGCGTTTTAATGTGACCCCCCAGCTTCCCTTACCAATTGAGCTTCAGGGAAACTCCCTTTAACACATAGCTTGTAATCATGTATAAAATTAATTGTCATAGCAGTATGGAATTTAGTAAGGCATAATTATATATATATTGTCTTGAACATAGAATGATGTGTGTGAAAGTCATTACCCACCGAACAATCAACGGAACTAGATATTTACAGCACTAACTTTAAACTCCAAGGTATCACAAGAACTTTGGAGAATTGTTGTACAGCGTGTGTGTGTTTAAGACGTCTCTTTGTTACGAAAGCAGCTACCTTTTTGTTATTTTAAGGCATTTTTTGTGTATGATCTTTAAGATTTTGATCATCATAGTTGTTATATATATTAAGCACTTTGTTTGCTGAATTATTATGTAAAGGTCCTTAAATAGTGTCTGTATGCCTGTATAAAACAACTCAACTCTTGAGATTTTCTAAAGTCTAAGATTTATCATAGACAATACATTGCTTGATATTTCTCAACTTTTAGATGTATTATACAAGTGGTCTCTAGTTCTCTGTTAGAGTACTGTAATTATTTCTGTATGGTATGGTCTCTAGTTCTCTGTTAGAGTACTGTAATTATTTCTGTATGGCATGGTCGCTAAGTGTCCTGTTGTGGTACCTTCATGGTTTTTGTATCTATAGTCTCTAAGGTCACGATAGGGTACCTTAATGATATCTGTTCAGTATATTTTTAATGCTATGTTGGGGTACCTTTATAATTTCTATTCAGTATATTTTTAAAGTAATGTTCGGGTACGTTGATCTTAATAATTTTTATTTACATTAATTTCCATCCGCCCATAATTGTAGGTTCTTTGCCAAAGAAGGGCACACTTCCTAACAGCACCTCCTCCTTGGAGACGACTGTATACAAGATAGCCCCTCCCCAATCAAATTACCACCCTCCACCGGTACAATCCATTTTGGTGCAGTGTAAATTATGCTCTTCATAAGGTTTTAATATGTTTTGCATGTTTTGTACTGATTTTCACTATCATCATATATTGACCTCATTATGGAGAATGACAGAGGACTATCATTAGAGAGTTATACCTGGGACCAGGTGCCACAAGGTATACAGTACATCTCCAGGACTATCATTAGAGAGTTATACCTGGGACCAGGTGCCACAAGGTATACAGTACATCTCCAGGACTATCATTAGAGAGTTATACCTGGGACCAGGTGCCACAAGGTATACAGTACATCTCCAGGACTATCATTAGAGAGTTATACCTGGGACCAGGTGCCACAAGGTATACAGTACATCTCCAGGACTATCATTAGAGAGTTATACCTGGGACCAGGTGCCACAAGGTATACAGTACATCTCCAGGACTATCATTAGAGAGTTATACCTGGGACCAGGTGCCACAAGGTATACAGTACATCTCCAGGACTATCATTAGAGAGTTATACCTGGGACCAGGTGCCACAAGGTATACAGTACATCTCCAGGACTATCATTAGAGAGTTATACCTGGGACCAGGTGCCACAAGGTATACAGTACATCTCCAGGACTATCATTAGAGAGTTATACCTGGGACCAGGTGCCACAAGGTATACAGTACATCTCCAGGACTATCATTAGAGAGTTATACCTGGGACCAGGTGCCACAAGGTATACAGTACATCTCCAGGACTATCATTAGAGAGTTATACCTGGGACCAGGTGCCACAAGGTATACAGTACATCTCCAGGACTATCATTAGAGAGTTATACCTGGGACCAGGTGCCACAAGGTATACAGTACATCTCCAGGACTATCATTAGAGAGTTATACCTGGGACCAGGTGCCACAAGGTATACAGTACATCTCCAGGACTATCATTAGAGAGTTATACCTGGGACCAGGTGCCACAAGGTATACAGTACATCTCCAGGACTATCATTAGAGAGTAATACCAGGGACCAGGTGCCACAAGGTATAGGCATATAATAATATAGTGATTACTTTAGATATACTGTCCACATGTATACACCTTACGCTAGATCTCCCTAACTGTAAACGGATGTCCATGTAAACATTTCCGATATCCCCTGACTGTAAACAGATGTCCATATAAACACCTCAGATATACACCTACCATATCCCCTGACTGTAAACACCTCTGATATCCCCCGACTGTAAACAGATGTCCATGTAAACAGCTCAGATATTCCCCTGACTGTAAACACCTACAATAAACTCCTGTATAAACACCTTAGATATATACACAAGATATCATGTGTCCATGAACTACTGTGATATCTTCTGATTTGTGGCAGTGTATACATATTTTTAAGTCCTTTTGAAAATAATTCTAAACCTGTGATTCTTCTTGAGTTATCTCCCTTCCCATATGTAAACACATTTAGAAGTGGGGTAGTCCAAGGACTGATTTCCCCTATCATTGAGAAGTGGGGTGGGGATAGTCTAAGGACTGATTTCCCCTATCATTGAGAAGTGGGGTGGGGGTAGTCTAAGTATCACAACCCTTGTTTGTACAATAAAACAATGGAAGTAAACATTCCTAACATCTAAAATCATTTTAAGTCTTGTCTGTCAAATGACTAATTTTCACCACCAAAAACTACCAAAGACCAGAAAAGAAGACAAAAATACAACTTATGTCCAATAGTTTTAATAAATAAACAATTTGGTTTACATAAAAAATATTGGGTTAAAACTTAATAACAATTCCAATCAACATGATGAATATTGTTTGTAAAATGAATGTATAATAAACAACAAATTGGTTGCAGTAACATTGCAATCATTTATCACTTGTAAAGCAACCTTTTCTGGTTGCATGTAGTTTATCACCATGGTAACTTACATGTACGGTGGCCTTAGGAAAGGTTACCTGTAGTTTATTTCCCCGGTAACCTATATTCAATTTATAAGGAGACCTCGGGTAAAGGTTACCAGTAGTTTGGGAGGGGAGAAACTCGTAACAAATATTTCCACACAAAACATCTTTCATAGTCTGTTGCATTTATAAAGTGAACTCATTAATGTTTTATTATATTGTGTAGATTTTAAGATATACTACAGTCCCTGTATATCATGAATCATGTACGTTATGTACATGTACCGGTGACCCATCTCCGTAAATCGTCAATATTAAGTATACAAGTAATTGTATAAACCTTACATCATTGTTTATTTCAGTTTATTTTGTCTTTTTGTGAAATTGTCCTGATATGGACTTACATCAACCATGAATTATTATGAGTTAAATGTGAATTATATGAGATGACATAAAAAATATATATATAAACATGCACCTGACTTGTTTTTACTTTTTACACATGCTAGATGTCTGTTTCCTATGCATAAATAGATGGACTAAATACTGACCAAAATAATGGCTACATAGACGGCTCAGAACTATAGTCTTTATCCCTGTGTATGTGACATACATGTGACAAATGCTCAGAACTACAGTCTTTATCCCTGTGTATGTGACATACATGTGACAAAGGCTCAGAACTATAGTCTTTATCCCTGTGTATGTGACATGATATTAACCATTGAATACCTGTTTTAGTGACGTGATATGAATTACGGTTGTATGTACATTTTGATAATGAGATACAACCTTTTTCAGTGACAGGAACTTGACTTAAATAGTGCAGATTTCTGACACAGGTGGTAGAAATTTCTTTGAGGAAATCTCAATAGTTTCATATTTGTTTTACACAGGCATACATGTCCATCCGTAAATGTTGACGCTGATAATGAAATTGTAACCCATTACATCAACTAATGCTGGTTAGGAATATGAGTATAAATAATGGCTCAAAATAATTCTGAAATATACGTATATACATGACTGTGTGGTGCCAAAATATCACAGTTATGCTTAGCACAAGGGATGTAGAGTATATAAGGCACCATGTTACTAGGGACGGAGAGTAAGGCACCAATATTACTAGAGATGGAAAGTATAATGGGTACAATGTTACTAGGGACGAAGAGTAAGGTACCAATGTTACTAGGGACGGAGAGTAAGGTACCAATGTTACTAGGCACGGAGAGTAAGGCACCAATATTACTAGAGATGGAAAGTATAATGGGTACAATGTTACTAGGGACGAAGAGTAAGGTACCAATTAATGTTACTAGGGACGGAGAGTAAGGTACCAATGTTACTAGGCACGGAGAGTAAGGCACATGTTATTAGGGACGGAGAGTAAGGTACCAATGTTACTAGGGACGGAGAGTAAGGTACCAATCGCAATGTTACAAGGGACGGAGAGTAAGGTACCAATGTTACAAGGGACAGAGAGTAAGGTTCCAATGTTACAAGGGACGGAGAGTAAGGTACAAATGTTACAAGGGACAGAGAGTAAGGTACCAATGTTACTTGGCATGGAGAGTAAGGCACATGTTATTAGGGACGGAGAGTAAGGTACCAATGTTACTAGGCACAGAGAGTAAGGCACATGTTATTAGGGACGGAGAGTAAGGTTATGCTTAGCACAAGGGACGGAGAGTATATAAGGCATCATGTTACTAGGGACAGAGTAAGGCATCATGGAAAATAAAATGTGATGTTGACCTGGGTCACAAGCTCTCTTCTCTCACAATCACCAATCAGAACTACTTTTGACCATCACCAATCACATTCCCATTTATCTATCATCAATCACAAGCCGGTTTCTCTATGTGCACCAATCACAAGCCTGTTTCTCCAACAAGCCAATCATAAGCCTGTTTTTCTGACATCCACCAATCAAAGTTCTGTCTCTGCAACTGGATCTAGTAGCTGTGTGACAAGGTCAGAAGAGGAGGGTGGTAACTCACTCAGCCAGCACTTGTCTATGACCTCCAGGAGCTGCAAGTAGAAAGATCAAATTATAGACAAAGTGAGATGCAGTACAGATAAATATAGACCTAGTATTCAGAGACAAAAGCACACAGTAATTCAGTACACTGTTATCAAAGACATAGTTGAGATAAACTGATATCAGGGAAACACAGATACATATAGGGAACGTGTTAGAAACCAGGTATACTGGCTTGTACATTGAGGAGAAGAGAATGTGTAAATTTTGGCTTACTTACCTGGAAACCAATATTGCCCAGTTGTCCACCCTCATATAGCTTAGCCTTTAGGATCTCAAAGTTTTCCTTCCTTGCTGGCAGGAGGTCATTGAAGGAGAGCAGATGCATGTCAGAGGTAAGTTTTTGACAGTTGATGATGTGCTTGTCATCCATCCCACTCAGTAGAGTCACCTCTTCATCCTCATCTTCATCCAAATCCACCTCCCGGCCCATCTGACCCTCCCTACGTGACTCTTGACCTGCAGGTAAATAGGAGACGGTGGAAAGTCCCTTGCTTTCCGGGGTGATTTGAACATCAAAGTCTGGGTCCATCATATGTACAGGTCGTGGTTTGGGATCCAAGGTTTGTGTTTGAGAGTAAACACGATCTATGTATAGCTCTGCATCCACCACAACTGATGGTTGATTGGCTAAAGGTGACACATAGTGAGCCGGACTCAGGTGGACACTCTCAGACTCATCCATGGAGGAAGGCTGGTTGAGCATGGCCTCACTCCCGGAATGACTGTTGAAGGAGTCTTTGGATATAATATTAGTAGTTGGTGAAAGGAGTCGTGGTGAAGGACTTTTGTCCTCTGGGAGTTCACGAATAATCTCATCCAGAGCGAGTCTATGGGGACGGGGTCTACCTCGTTTTTTCTTCAAATGGTGATCTCTCCGTGACACATGAGCTGTAGGAAAGATACCACTAGACAGAGGTCTATCTTTGATTTTCTTTGGAGGCAAATGGAAGAAACCATTTGATTCTAAATGATCAAAGAGTTTCTGATCATCTGTTTGGTTATCAATAAGTTCATCATTTATTTCTTTTAATCTCTCCTTCTCACTATCGACCATTGTTTTCTCATCACACTTTTCCTCTCCATCTGCAGAAATGACTGACACCCGTAGGGGAACTCCTTTCATAGTCAACTCCCGGTACCGTTTACTGGCCACTAGGGGGCTGGCATGTTGCATGTTGGGTTTGACCTCCAGCTGGTCATTCGTATTCCTGAGGGGAGTTTTGGGACGGTTATGAACGGATCGTCCAGGAGTTGGTGGTCTGTTCTCTATAGAAGGGGCAGACTTGGGTTGTCTGTACCCTGATCTTCCAGGTGTTGGTGGTCGATCCTCAATAGGGGTTGGTGTTTTGGGTTGTGGGGGAGGAACTGGGCTGTTGTCGAAGATCTGTTCCTGAAACGCCTTCTGGTCAATACTCATGACAGTTAATGGGGCAGCAGACACCTGGATGATTCTCGATTTTCCCTGAGAATTCATTAAATCATCTTCCAACACTTCCTCATCTGACACATCATTAGGGAAATCCTTGTCTCTCACCACACTATCTATGACAACATATTCCTTAGGAACATGTTCCTCAGCAAAAGTATCTTGTACAGCACCACGTCCGTCAACAGTATCAGGGCTGATGGTGTCCAGCTTGTTCATACTTTCTGTACTGAAACCAGTAATGACGAATGCTTTCTCAGACATTTGCCACTCATTACTATCAACTGGTTTCTTTAATGTGTTACGGAATGGTTTCCTAAGTACCCGACGGTCCCTGTGGTCGGGGTAGGCCGAGTCGTCTGAGGAGAAGTTGTAATGCTGATGATGTCCATACACATCGGAGGAAACCTCACTACTCTCACTGTCAAAACCACTGTCAACAACTTTGGCTTTGTTTTGCATAGTTCTTCGTAGAAGCACTTCTTTAGATGGTAAATCTGGGTCACGCCCAGTTTGTTCGTCAATATCATGGTCTGCCTGTGAGGACAGCGATGTGAGCTCACCACTTGTGAGCGACACATCTGCCTTCTTAAGGCGTATACTGGAGCCCAGACTACTGGTACTGTCATTACTGCTGAAGCTGTGATACTTACGGATACCGGTGGTGGCCTGCGGCCGGTCGCATCCATCACTGGTCAATACAAACGAATCACACAATCTCTGTGAAGACGTATCAGAATCTTTATATTTCTCACCTGATTCATCTCTATCTGCTTCATAGTCCATGTCTATATTCACATCTGTGTTTGTGTCAGCATTGCTACCCTGAGTTTGAAGTTTTTTAACACTTGCATATTTTACTTCCATTTCTCGCTTCTGTCCACGCTTGGAATCCCTTTGTAGGGGAAACACATGGGGCATGTTACCCTTACCCAGGGCCCCTTTTAGAGCCTTCCTCGCGCGAGCTCTCCTATGAGCAGAGATTTCTGGGTTGATATTTGGCTCGGGAGTTGCTGCTACAACTTGTCGCTGTTCATTTTTGGACAACTCTTTTGATTTTTGTGTTTTCTTTTGTGGAGTAATTCGATCCAAAGACTTTGAACGTAAAAGTTTTTCAGATTTTACCTCTTTTAGTATTTTAGCTTTCAACTTTTTCACAGGCTGTGATTTGCTGTGGTCAATGGACTTTGCAGTGGTTTGATCGTTGGTAGTGTTTTGGTTGTTGGGTTGTGGTGGCTCGTCTTCATCCATACTTTCTGCCTGCTCAAGAATCTCCTGTAACCCAGAACTGGTTTTGTGTAAAATCTGGGTCCCGGAGTAAGTTCGATGGACAGGGGTCCCCACGATCTGGGATCCCGACAGTGTCCGATTGATACCCGCTCGGAGCTGTAATTTTTTAACATATTTCCCTTGTAGTTCATCATAGTAATCCACTAGCTCAAACTGTGAGGGCCCAGGCCCATCGTGTCTCCAGTACGACCCAGGCTTGTATGCTCCATTAAACTTTGGGTTCCAGTTATCACTGGCCCTGCTTGACGCTGGGTGATAGTCTAAAGAATCAGTCATTCCTGGTAACTGACTTACCATAGTCTCAAACCGATCCCTTTCCCCACCCCCTTCAATGTCTATCATCTCCACAGGAAGGGGTAGGTTAGACCACATGGAGGAACGCGAGTCTGTCGACACAGTTTTGCGGAGTCCATGTGATGTGCCGTAATCCATGTCACTAAGGATACTCCACTGGTCACTCTGCTTAGATGAGGAGCGGTGTAAATACCGATCTTTCTCAAATGTGATGGAGTTTGAGGAATCATTGCGAGCCATTAATGCTTGTTTCATTCTAAGTGGCCCATAGTCAATTTCCTCATCATCTATTTCCTCTGCGTCATCGTCTCTTAACTCTTTAGATTTGAACACAGACACACTTGTCTCTGCTCCAGTCAACGTCCGTATCAGTGAACCAGGCTTAGATAGCCATTTTTTACTGTCAATTTTCTTCAAACCTTTTAACTTATTCTTTTTACCTTCAGAAGCAAATGCCTCAAATGCTTGATCCTTATTTTTAGATTTCTTTGAGGGAGTCTTTGGTCGCCCTGGTGATTTTTTGCCTGATGATGGTCGCTCTGGTGATAAAGGGCGTTCTTTAGATACCAGACCATCTGGTGTGTTTTTAGGTAAACATGGGTACTCGTCCTCAGGAGAGATAACATTAGAGTCTGGAGTACTCAATCGACTGGGATAGTTTGTCTGCACTGAGTTGAGGAACTTGCCACGACTATTGTCAGGAGACAATGTCCGCGACCGACTCTTATTGGACTGAGCCGACTGGGGACGACTCCGGGGTGACATGCTGCGACTGCGTCGACCGATTTCCTCAATGACCTCGCCTGGGGATTGCACACCAGGAGGTTGCCGTCTTCTATGATACAGCATATTGTCCTCTTCATCAGAATCACTGTGATAAACCTCCATGTAATCACCAACCTGATTGGCTGAGGCCTGAACAGCAGGGCTATAACCAGGGCCCTGATTGGCTTCACTGTATGTCTGTGGCTCATTGGCCACTTGTTGGTCCCACTGGTATTGCATACTGAGGAAACGTTTCTCACACATCTTGGATACTACTTCCAACGCCACCAGAGCAAACGACCGAATGTCAGGAAGGAAAAAGTGCCTCTTGTCTCCCAGGGTAACTGTGTCACCATTTTGATGTATGGAACCATATATCTGAGAATCCTCAAAGTCTCCAATGGCTGCCCTCATTACCATGCTCTAGAAATGTAGAAATAAGAGGGATATTAACCTGGGTAGGGTATCATAAAGTAATCTACAATGGTATTCCACATAGTGGTAATATATATTTTGATTTGTATGAAACTATTAACATGACCATTTCAACCATATCTTATGTACAAAGAGTAGCATTAGCTGAAATTTGTGGCATCTCAATTCCTGTTTTCCCCCTTTCTGCCCTTTCCTTATCTACTCCAATTCTACTGCTATAATCTTAGCTGGTCCCTTTGAGAAATTGCTGATTTAAAGAAAATGATATATATCATAATTTCCCCTTTGGCCAGAAAGCTCTGAAGAAGATATTCTATCAAAATCCATGTTTAACTCTAAATGATTAGACTGGCCTACTTTGTGGGCTGATGATGATGTGAAAACTTCAGATTCTAAACCCCAATCCTAGTCTCCATTCAACATCACTTATCCCTTGTACAGAATATAAACCTCAACCCTGGTCTCCGTTCAAAATCACTTATCACTTGTACAGAATCTAAACCTCAACCCTGGTCTCCATTCAAAATCACTTATCACTTGTACAGAATCTAAACCTCAACCCTGGTCTCCGTTCAAAATCACTTATCACTTG
>NW_018407748.1:132339-132572 GCF_002113885.1 Mizuhopecten yessoensis | reverse complement strand
ATCACTTATCACTTGTACAGAATCTAAACCTCAACCCTGGTCTCCATTCAATATCACTAATCACTTGTACAGAATCTTAACTTCAACCCTGGTCTCCATTCAAAATCACTTATCACTTGTACAGAATCTAAACCTCAACCCTGGTCTCCATTCAATATCATTTGTCACTTGTACAGAATCTAAACCTCAACCCTGGTCTCCATTCAATATCACTTATCACTTGTACAGAATCT
>NW_018407748.1:131241-132320 GCF_002113885.1 Mizuhopecten yessoensis | reverse complement strand
GTCTCCATTTAAAATCACTTATCACTTGTACAGAATCTAAACCTCAACCCTGGTCTCCATTTAAAATCACTTATCACTTATACAGAATCTAAACCTCAACCCTGGTCTCCATTTAAAATCACTTATCACTTGTACAGAATCTAAACCTCAACCCTAGTCTCCATTCAAAATCACTTATCACTTGTACAGAATCTAAACCTCAACCCTGGTTTCCAAGGAAAATCACAAGTCACTTCTATCATTTTCATAACTTCTATAAACATGAATCTTTTATCCATTGAGCCTCATTTTAGTGTATCTGTTTTTAAGTAAGAAAGCAAAATTGAAGATATTGAAAAAAAGAATATTTATTCTGTTATTTACGAATGTTTGTGATAGTTGTTTTATTTTAAACAATGACTTGAGATCAGCTTTGATACAGCGGTGATAATACCAATGTTTGCCCCGTACCTAACAAAACATTAGTAGATCTAACGAGTCATTGTAAACGGTCTGTTATAGTAACTGTAGATATAGGTAACTATAATGTTCCTAAAACAATGTCATCTGTCTGAGATCTGTATACCTCCACTCCTGTATAGTGAGGTGTTGATGGGTGGTAGGGCCCTCAGACAATGACACTGCCAGTCTACAGAGAGGGGGCCAATGTAGGCACAGACCCGTGTAACTGCTGGAACAATCTACACTGATCATCAGTGAATACTGGCCAGGTGGTTAGGGGTACCTGGTGTATCTACCCACACTATATGTATCTGCTGGTAGGACCAGGGGCCTGTTCGTTAATGCGGAACAACTGGTTTGACCGTTTATAAATGTTACAATTTCGGGTATAAATCCTGGCAGACCTGCAAATGTTTATGCAGGCCTTGCATGGCTTTGTCAAGGCTCGCCTGAAAGCAGCATATCAGATTACTAGGTTCGACCTTATTTAATAAACGAACATCTGTGGTCCGACCGGTTTGGCCGTTTAAACGAAAACGGCCCTGGTATATATGTAGACATCCAGATACAGCATGAGGGCAGTGGAATAAAGTCTCTTTTAGCAATCTAGATAAGAAAGTGTGTGGGGGCGGGGGGGG
>NW_018407748.1:124304-131194 GCF_002113885.1 Mizuhopecten yessoensis | reverse complement strand
GGCATAATCTAATAGGGATTTAGATATAAGGAAAGGACAGATGGAGGTTGGGGGGAGGGGTTGCAATATGTCTTATGTAGACAGGGAGAACAACTCTCTCTTTAGGAATCTAGATAAAAAACAAAGAAAGGACAGATGGAGCTGGTCCTGTGTGTGGTGTGTGGATGGGGAAGGGGGCCTAATCTTTTAGGGATTTAGACATAAAGAAAGGGGGAACATGGAGATAAAGTCTCTTTTAGGGATCTTGAATCAAGGAAAAGGTAAACAAGGGAAACAATTCTCTTCTAGGGATTTAAAGATTGGAAAGGGAAAACAGGGGTACAATTATCTTCTAGGGATCATAATTTAAGAAAAGGGTATCCTTAAGACAAGGATAAGGATTCTCTTAGGAACACAGAAGTCTATATACACAGGGAAGAATAATCCAAGGGAAACAACTCACAGGGAGGGAGCCTTTGAGGTAGACACAGGCTGTTGAGAGGTTGCCATGGAGAATGTTCTGCTCATGTAAGCACATGAGTCCTTCAGCAATATCATGTACAATCATCCTCTGACATGTCTCAGGTAGGGGAGTGTCCAGGCGGTACAGGAAGTCCTGTAATGTTCCGTTGTTGGTCAGCTCCAGACAAATGATCCTGTAACAGACAGACATACTGACAAGGTCACAAGTGGCTAAGGTTATGTATTGACAAGGTCAAAAGTGGCTAAAGTTATATACTGACAAGTTCACAAGTGGCTAAGGTTATGTATTGACAACGTCACAAGTGGCTAAGTTTATGTATTGACAAGATCACAAGTGGCTAAAGTTATATACTGACAAGGTCACAAGTGGCTAAGGTTATATATTGACAAGGTCACAAGTGGCTAAGGTTATATATTGACAAGGTCAAAAGTGGCTAAAGTTATATACTGACAAGGTCACAAGTGGCTAAATTTATATGTTGACAAGGTCACAAGTGGCTAAAGTTTTACTGACAACGTCACAAGTGGCAATAGTAATACTGACAAGGTCACAAGTGGTTATAGTTATACTGACGAGGTCAAAAGTGGCTATAGTTAGAATTACAAGGTCACAAGTGGCTACAGTTAGAATGACAAGGTCACAAGTGGTTATAGTTATACTGACAAGGTCGCAAGTGGTTATAGTTAGAATGACAAGGTCACAAGTGGTTATAGTTATACTGACAAGGTCGCAAGTGGTTATAGTTAGAATGACAAGGTCACAAGTGGTTATAGTTATACTGACAAGGTCGCAAGTGGTTATAGTTAGAATGACAAGGTCACAAGTGGTTATAGTTATACTGACGAGGTCACAAGTGGATATAGTTATACTGACAAGGTCACAAGTGGTTATAGTTATACTGACAAGGTCACAAGTGGTTATAGTTAGAATGACAAGGTCACAAGTGGCTTTAGTTATACTGACAAGGTCATAAGTGGTTATAGTTATACTGACAAGCTCACAAGTGGCTATAGTTAGAATTACAAGGTCATAAGTGGTTATAGTTATACTGACAAGGTCACAAGTGGTTATAGTTATACTGACAAGGTCACAAGTGGCTATAGTTAGAATGACAAGGTCACACGTGGTTATAGTTATACTGATAAGGTCACAAGTGGCTATAGTTATATTGACGAGGTCACAAGTGGTTATAGTTATACTGACAAGGTCACAAGTGGTTATAGTTAGAATGACAAGGTCACAAGTGGCTATAGTTAGAATGACAAGGTCACAAGTGGCTATAGTTATAACTGACAAGGTCACAAGTGGTTATAGTTATACTGACAAGGTCACAAATGGCTATAAATAGAATGACAAGGTCACAAGTGGTTATAGTTATACTGACAAGGTCACAAGTGGCTTTAGTTATACTGACAAGGTCACAAGTGGTTATTGTTATACAGACAAGGTCACAAGTGGTTATAGTTATACTGACAAGGTCACAAGTGGCTGTAGTTAGAATGACAAGGTCACAAGTGGTTATTAGTTATACTGACAAGGTCACAAGTGGTTATAGTTATACTGACAATGTCACAAGTGGTTATTCAGTGTGTAGTTATACTGACAAGGTCACGAGTGGCGGTAGTTAGAATGACAAGGTCACAAGTGGTTATTCAGTGTGTAGTTATATTGACAAGGTCACAAGTGGCTGTAGTTAGAATGAAAAGGTCACAAGTGGTTATTAGTTATACTGACAAGGTCACAAGGGGTTATAGTTATACTGACAAGGTCACAAATTGCTATAAATAGAATGACAAGGTCACAAGTGGTTATTATTTATACTGACAAGGTCACAAGTGGTTATAGTTATACTGACAAGGTCACAAGTGGTTATTCAGTGTGTAGTTATACTGACAAGGTCACAAATTGGATAGACACAGTAACCTGATGCAATAACCAAATATCTAGAATCAAAATCATCTCAAGAGGATAATTATACTGTGTAGTATCTATAGAGCCTAGAGAACAATCCAACCTACTTACCTAGAGTCACTGGTGATGACCTCACCCGTGATCAAGGTCATCGTCTCATAGTAAGGGTTGGAGCTGCTTGTCCACAGACACTGGAGCAGGCTAGGATGCTGAGCCTTTCTGAGCATGCCCAGTACCACTATTTCCTGTGCCCATGTCTTCACGTGTCGTGGCCCATACACCTTCATCAGACCACGCTTCACCGTTCCTTTGGAGATGTTCCATAATACTCGGAGACGGATCTTCCCTGGAGCCTGAAAATTACAGATATATTTTTCCAATGATATACGATGTTCTAAATTTTTGTTATATTTTAAAATTCTTCATCATAACAAGAGGAAAGCAATGATTAACAGTATAATATCAGTATTACTTATAGATATAGCCTATATCTAATCCTAACCCATACACTTACAGTATAATATATACCTTACCTAAAAATATCTCTGTAAACTACACATACATACAAATTACATGTAAACAACCATATATCCTACTTAATCCTCCCATCTACACCTAACCCTCTAATCTACACCTAAATCCTATATCATACCAATCCTTAACCTACAACTTATAATGTAATCTTCACTTAACCTTCTAGCCTACTCTTAACCCTCTAACCTACACCTAATAATGTAACCTACTCTTAACCCTCTAACCTACACCTAATAATGTAACCTACTCTTAACCCTCTAACCTACACCTAATAATGTAACCTACACCTAACCCTCTAACCTACACCTAATAATGTAACCTACTCCTAACCCTCTAACCTACACCTAACCCTCTAACCTACACCTAACCCTCTAACCTACACCTAATAATGTAACCTACACCTAACCCTCTAACCTACACCTAATAATGTAACCTACACCTAACCCTCTAACCTACACCTAATAATGTAACCTACACCTAACCCTCTAACCTACACCTAATAATGTAACCTACACCTAACCCTCTAACCTACACCTAATAATGTAACCTACACCTAACCCTCTAACCTACACCTAATAATGTAACCTACACCTAACCCTCTAACCTACACCTAACCCTCTAACCTACACCTAACCCTCTAACCTACACCTAACCCTCTAACCTACACCTAACCCTCTAACCTACACCTAACCCTCTAACCTACACCTAACCCTCTAACCTACACCTAACCCTCTAACCTACACCTAACCCTCTAACCTACACCTAACCCTCTAACCTACACCTAACCCTCTAACCTACACCTAACCCTCTAACCTACACCTAACCCTCTAACCTACACCTAATAATGTAACCTACACCTAACCCTCTAACCTACACTTACCGGTAACCCTCTAACCTACACCTGACCATATATCATACCAATCCTAAAACTACAACTTATAATATAACTTACACTTAACCCTTTAACCTACACTTAACCTATAACCATTTACTTAACCTATAACCATCACTTTACCTATAACTAACACTTTACTCTTTAACCTTACCTAAACTTAACCATTAACCTACACTTAACCTATTATATCTTACACTTAACCCTTTAACCTTCACTTAACCTATAACTTATACTTAACCTATAACCTTCACTTGAAATATAACCTTCACTTAAAATATAACCACTCAACCCAACCTACCTAGGTATAACCTACACTTAACCTATAACCTACACTTAACCTACCTAGGTATAACCTACACTTAACCTATAACCTACACTTAACCTACCTAGGTATAACCTATACTTAACCTATAACCTACACTTAACCTACCTAGGTATAACCTACACTTAACCTATAACCTACACTTAACCTACCTAGGTATAACCTACACTTAACCTATAACCTACACTTAACCCTTTAACTGAACATACCACCTCACTGACATGACTGGGTGTCCTTACACTCCCATACACTCCATGGAATCAATCATAATAATTGTTTTATCCTTTATCGTTCATGCATTAACAGTTGTTAAGGAAATATATGGACATGAAAATGTAATCATTATTTCTATGGGGTGGCCATTCTGTCCACTGACTGTAGTTAAAGCTCGCGGTGTGGTTAGCTTACATCACATGATGGGTTTTAACATGTTTTGTGATGAAACCTCCCTTTGTGTCTAACTTGTTACTTGCTAAACAGTTATACATTCAGTAAGAATGAAGCTGAATATCAAGAGAGAACAATTTAACAAAAGAATAACTACTGACTTGTATATATTATCATTAGTTGCATTACTGCTAGGTAGCCTAGAGGTCGTGTGGGTCACCAGGTACACCTGCCATACCTGTATATTTATACATGTCCTACACTGTTACAATACCTCCTCTGTATCACACAGCCTCCACACACATTGCTTACATATACACTCCTTGTTTATCTTGTAAAAAGTGCTAAGTTGCAGTCTAAATTAATAACACTTTCATTGAAATATGTTGCAAATGTATGTAAAATATATCAAATAATGACATCCACATATGTTTATAAATTCATTATTTACTTCTTTCAATTCTTGGACACATAACATCTAAATAATAGATTGCTTCCATAAGAGAAACTTAAATGAAAGTTGTTGAAGTGACGTCATAGGGAACAATGGATGGAGGATTGTATATTTCAAAAGTTTAACAACCACAAGGAGACTTGGACCGTGACCCTCTATTATGGTGGCTGTTTACTGTGACGCTTTGCTTAGGTGGTACATAACACTCATTGTTTTGTTTTATTTTCAATATTGAATTATTGATCTTGGCTGTAAAATCAATCAAATGCTGAATTGACAGCAAACAAGAGACCTTCCACATAAAAGTAGATGGCTCGATGAGGTAGTGTGTTGTACCCGAGTATAATGAGATTCTCCAGGACGGGAGAATATCCCAGTAGATGTACCTGTATATCCCTGGTAGTTGTACCTGTGATCATGTAGGAACAGGCCACAGGTGTATTGATGGCAGACTTTTTCATGTCCCCTGCCCTATCCAACAATTGCCTGATAAAAGTTTTAACACTGAAATGTGATTGAAATTGTTGAGGTCCGTCAGCTAATGTATTTACGTACCCTTTTATTGATTCTATTGCGATAAATTTACATTCAATCAGTCGCGAGAGTGTTCCCTTACAACATTTTTCATTACATTTTTATTATTGACAATGTGGGGTTTAAGTCAAATTCTTATTCAATGCATATATTCGACTTTAAGATCTGATTTTAAAAAGTCATATATATATCGTAGGAGGTAATACAGAGTTGTATGCATATGCCAGGTTAGTGAATACCTACAAGTCATTAGTGTCGTAAACCAGTGCTTGTATGTAAGGCAGTCCAAATCTAATAAAGTAACGTCATTTATCTAACTCTTTACAAAACTTGAATTGAATTAAAGATAAAATACAAATGTTTGAATTCATTCAGAAACAAATGTTGTGTCAATTCTTACAGAAAATAAAAGAGACAGATAATAAAGTTGAGGAAAAAACCCATAAGTAACCAACATCAATGTGAGGTACTTAACATAGGTGAGTCAGTGGGGGGTTCTGAATATTTGTGAGTCAGTGTGGGGTACTGAATATTTGTGAGTCAGTGGGGGGTACTGAATATTTGTGTGTCAGTGGGGGTACTGAATATTTGTGAGTCAGTGTGGGGTACTGAATATTTGTGAGTCAGTGTGGGGTACTGAATATTTGTGTGTCAGTGGGGGTACTAGATATTTGTGAGTCAGTGTGGGGTACTGAATATTTGTGAGTCAGTGGGGGGTACTGAATTTTTGTGTGTCAGTGGGGGTACTGAATATTTGTGAGTCAGTGTGGGGTACTAAATATTTGTGAGTCAGTGTGGGGTAGTAAATATTTGTGAGTCAGTGGGGGGGTACTAAATATTTGTGAGTCAGTGTGGGGTACTGAATATTTGTAAGTCAGTGTGGGGTACTGAATATTTGTGAGTCAGTGGGGGGGTACTAAATATTTGTGAGTCAGTGTGGGGTAGTAAATATTTGTGAGTCAGTGGGGGGGTACTGAATATTGGTGAGTCAGTGGGGGGTACTGAATATTGGTGAGTCAGTGTGGGGTACTGAATATTGGTGAGACAGTGTTGAGTATATTGGTGAGTTAATGTTGGGAACTTAATATTATTATTAATAATACTTATTATCAGCACATGTAGAATCTATGAATGGGCACAATTTTACTTCCCGTTTAAAATCTAGTAACCTGATAAAACCTTGCCAACATCACATCTCTAGTGAACAGTGCTGGATTTCTATATCCCGTTTTAGATTATATAGCAAAGTCCCTATATAGTGTTATGGCACACATTATACAAGTTTCATAACCTATTATATGTTTAAGTCATATTTTCTACAATCATCCATATTTTATACTGTACTTGAAGTGTAGTACAGTATAGATTTCTGAACCTTTTCTTCAGGGAC
>NW_018407748.1:104506-119736 GCF_002113885.1 Mizuhopecten yessoensis | reverse complement strand
TGGGGGGTACTAGATATTTGTGAGTCAGTGGGGGTAGTAAATATTTGTGAGTCAGTGGGGGGGTAGTAAATATTTGTGAGTCAGTGGGGGGGTACTAAATATTTGTGAGTCAGTGTGGGGTAGTAAATATTTGTGAGTCAGTGGGGGGGTACTGAATATTGGTGAGTCAGTGGGGGGTACTGAATATTGGTGAGTCAGTGTGGGGTACTGAATATTGGTGAGACAGTGTTGAGTATATTGGTGAGTTAATGTTGGGAACTTAATATTATTATTATTAATACTTATTATCAGCACATGTAGAATCTATGAATGGGCACAATTTTACTTCCCGTTTAAAATCTAGTAACCTGATAAAACCTTGCCAACATCACATCTCTAGTGAACAGTGCTGGATTTCTATATCCCGTTTTAGATTATATAGCAAAGTCCCTATATAGTGTTATGGCACACATTATACAAGTTTCATAACCTATTATATGTTTAAGTCATATTTTCTACAATCATCCATATTTTATACTGTACTTGAAGTGTAGTACAGTATAGATTTCTGAACCTTTTCTTCAGGGACAGTACATTCACCAGATCCTGTATAATTTTCTGAAACTCTTTGTCAGGACATTCCCCAATTTCTATTTATCTCCTTCTCTACATTCTACTCTCCCTGTTAAACAATCCCCTGACCCTTCTCAAAAATACTGTTTCCCAACTTCAAACCTTTAATAACCCTACATCCAAAATATCAATAAAATAGACGATGAAAATCACTTAAACCGGGACCTACATTTGTAGGTATATAAAGCATTGATTTAGAATTTGATATTTGATTAACTGATCAAATATATGGACAGCTGAATTATATACAAATATCAACTTGACGTCCAAACTGACATTTATACCTACCTTCACTTCTACGTGTGTCTGAGTATATTTATTCAGGGTCTGTATACTTGACCAGGCCTCCCTATTTTGGAAGAAAACTACCAAATTTTGCTTTGATTTTTTTACTTTTGAAATAAGTGGAAACCATTTTATCTTATTTTTTGCTTGAAATGATTAACTTTAAATTAAATCATGGCATTTTACACTATTGCTATTTTAAATGGTATCATTGAAAGTATTCATACATTATTTTTATACTTTGTTATAATTTCTTCATCCTCAAATATGAACGGTTGGCAAGTATGTTTACCTACTGGAAAACTTATTATGACCGTTGATGATCTACTGATAGAAATATTTATGAAGAGTTCTAGGCCTATAGAGATATAAGTAACATGATCTGTAGTCAGACTTTCTAGGCCTATACAGATATAAGTAAGATGATATGTTGTCAGACTTCCTAGACCTATAGAGATATAAGTAATATGATCTGTGTGTAGTGTAGTCACACTTTCTAGACCTATACAGATATAAGTAATATGATCTGTAGTCGCACTTTCTAGGCCTATAGAGATATAAGTAATATGATCGGTAGTCACACTTTCTAGGCCTATAGAGATATAAGTAATATGATCTGTGGGCAGACTTTCTAGGCCTATAGAGATATAAGTAATATGATCGGTAGTCACACTTTCTAGGCCTATAGAGATATAAGTAATATGATCGGTAGTCACACTTTCTAGGCCTATAGAGATATAAGTAATATGATCTGTGTGTAGTGTAGTCACACTTTCTAGACCTATACAGATATAAGTAATATGATCTGTAGTTCGACTTCCTAGGCCTATAGAAATACAAGTAATATGATCTGTAGTTCGACTTTCTAGGCCTATAGAAATACAAGTAATATGATCTGTAGTTCGACTTTCTAGGCCTATACAGATATAAGTAATATGATCTGTAGTTCGACTTCCTAGGCCTATAGAAATACAAGTAATATGATCTGTAGTTCGACTTTCTAGGCCTATAGAGATATAAGTAATATGATCTGTGTGTAGTGTAGTCACACTTTCTAGACCTATACAGATATAAGTAATATGATCTGTAGTCACACTTTCTAGACCTATAGAGATATAAGTAATATGATCGGTAGTCACACTTTCTAGGCCTATAGAGATATAAGTAATATGATTTGTATATACTAGCTGGTATAAGAAATGTCTGTGATCATATTAGTTTTTGACTGGTTAGTTCCTGTCTAATATGTCACTCAGTTTGTAAAGAAAGATGTGTCCGAAATCTACACCTGAAGTACAAACAATATCCACATTTCTGTCATGTATATCTACTGATGTTCTCAACCAAGCTGTGACGTAGACCTATGTATAGGTGACAGTATGAGAAGCCGCATGTCTGTATAGAAGATAACAAGGTATTTAAGGTAATGTTTATCCAATGTCACGTACAGGGGAAAAACATTCTAAAAATCTTACCTCTATGGCCACTTGACCCATTTACACAAGAAAAGAATTATTACCAGTATATGATATCATACAGATCATGGTATGATCAACTTCGACTTGTTTTCGTTTATTGCCATTAACTTCAGTTTTCAGAAATATTACATTGAAGAGAAAATTTAAGTAACAGTAATAAAAATTCCTTTTAGATGAGGAAATATTAAAAAATAGATAAATTCTTGACAATTTTTTTCTAAAAATAGATGAATTGCATGTTGACAACTAATCTTTAGTACTTTCATATCTTCAGGGAGATTCTTCTGACTGCAGGCATGTGGATTTTATATATATCATCAGATGCTATATTGACCAATGTTATTTACCTTAGGTAACCCCGAAACATAATGGTGACATATATTTATGATAAAGAATGTACAGCAGTAAGTAATGACAGTCTGTAATTCAGAAGGAAAATAAGTTGTTTGATAACTCTGTGGATAAACACTACGATGACTATCATCCAAGGACATTTTGCACATTTACACTGGCACCAATATACCGTAATTATACTGACACCAGTCTACTGTAATAACACCGGTACCATTCTTTCGAGGTACTAGTGTATTTCCTGCTGTGTAATTACTAGAATTTGGCTTTGAAGGTCATCACAAGAGGGACCCTGTAACCCCCAAAGTGAGGCGCCCCTATATTCTAAGGCCCCGTTCTTATCTCCTGACACAGATAGGCTATAGCTACCTACAAACACAATGACCCAAACCAATTTATTAAGTTCAAAAGTCCCTTCAATTTCATTTCACCTTCTCAACCTATTTTCCGTAGTGAGTACTCCCTGTTGCCCTTGTCCATATCCGTTATTTGTGTACCTGGAGTTAGACGACTTCTGCTAATACACGAAACCCGCAAATTTCAAAGACAACATTTACAATTTAATCTTCAAAACAACTGGAACAGTGCCAAGTGACATCAAACATAGGATCAGTGTGCAGAAATCAAGAGACTTGTTTATTCAAACTTCACTGAGCTTATTTCTATAGGTCCATATCTCACCCAACTTTATCAAGACTGTCACCTTGGATTATACTAGACACAGTTCAGATCCAATCTTTTATGAGTAAAAGATTTTTATTACATATCTACCTTAGTTCATACCGATACTGGTGGGCTTTACTCTCTGTTAGAACATACATGTAGTGTCATTTACGAAATAAAGCGCAACAGTATTATATATTTTTAAAACATTTTCAAACATGTTGTATTTTTTATTACAGGCCAAGTCCTAAAAATATGTCTATTTAGGCCGTGTACATTATAATTGTCAACAATATTTCAGTGGGAAAAGAATTCCAGACCAAGTTTTCACCCCACAAATGTATATAACAGGTAGGTAACGAGCTGGAATTTAGATGTGTCTGTCACCACTGCATACAGAACTGGGCCTGCTGCGTGTGTGTTCTTGATCAAGATTAAAAACACAAATCAGAGTCCAAGTTTGGTGGATTTTCACTCCTGTAGAGTAGATGTGTGCAGACTAACATGTACAGTATTACAACATACATGCAATGATAATTAATGGCACAATGGTCAAACCAAACTGTGTCTTATATTTTATTATATTAAATAAGAAATGTAATAGACATCCGACTAGGCATTAAAAGTAATCAGTAACTTTAGAATGAAAGTGGTAACAGAAACACTAAAACAATTGTCGTTTTTATGACTTAACCGAGTAGAAATTGACAATAATACAGTGTTTGTGATTTTGTATTTGATATATTTGAGATGTGTTAGATACAGACACTGTTGGTTCGATTGAGTCTGAATTAGTCAGACTGTAGTATTATAATGGAGCCAAGTTTGAGGACATGATACAATTAATACATGGAATTCATTCAATCACTTTTCACTAAACAACTCCAGTTTGACATTTACTTACATTTCAAAAGTTTGACATAGATTATCAGCTGTTTGACATTGACTATCAGCTGTTTGATATTGACTATCAGCTCTTTGATAGTCAATATCAAACAGCTGATAATCAGTGTCAAACTTCTGATAGTCGATATCAAAGAGCTGATAGTCAATATCAAACAGCTAATAGTCAATGTCAAACAGCTGACAGTCAATGTCAAACAGCTGATAGTCAGTGTCCAACAACTGATAGTCGATATCAAAGAGCTGATAGTCAATATAAAACAGCTGATAGTCAATGTCAAACAGCTGATAGTCAGTGTCAAACAACTGATAGTCGATATCAAAGAGCTGATAGTCAATATAAAACAGCTGATAGTCAATATCAAACAGCTGATAGTCAATGTCAAACAACTGATCAATGTCAAATAACTGATCAATGTCAAACAGCTGATCAATGTCAAACAGCTGATCAATGTCAAACAGCTGTTTGACATTGATCAGCTGTTTGACATTGATCAGCTGTTTGACATTGATCAGTTATTTGACATTGATCAGTTGTTTGACATTGACTATCAGCTGTTTGACATTGATCAGCTGTGTGACATTGATCAGCTGTTTGACATTGATCAGTTATTTGACATTGATCAGTTGTTTGACATTGACTATCAGCTGTTTGATATCGACTATCTGCTGTTTGATATTGACTATCAGCTGTTTGATATCGACTATCAGTTGTTTGACATTGACTATCAGCTGTTTGATATCGACTATCAGTTGTTTGACATTGACTATCAGCTGTTTGACATTGATCAGCTGTTTGACATTGATCAGCTGTTTGACATTGATCAGTTATTTGACATTGATCAGTTGTTTGACATTGACTATCAGCTGTTTGATATCGACTATCTGCTGTTTGACATTGACTATCAGCTGTCTGATATTGACTATCAGTTGTTTGACATTGACTATTAGCTGTTTGATATTGACTATCAGTTGTTTGACATTGACTATCAGCTGTTTGATATTGACTATCTGTTGTTTGACATTGACTATCAGCTGTTTGACATTGACTATCAGTTGTTTGATATCGACTATCAGTTGTTTGACATTGACTATCAGATGTTTGACATTGACTATCAGCTGTTTGACATTGACTATCAGCTGTTTGTCATTGACTATCAGCTGTTTGACATTGACTATCAGTTGTTTTGACATTGACTATCAGCTGTTTGATATCGACTATCAGCTGTTTGACATTGACTATCAGCTGTCTGACATTGACTATCAGCTGTTTGATATTGACTATCAACTCTTTGATATCGACTATCAGTTGTTTGACATTGACTATCAGATGTTTGACATTGACTATCAGCTGTTTGACATTGACTATCAGCTATTTGACATTGACTATCAGTTGTTTGATATTGACTATCAGCTGTTTGATATCGACTATCAGTTGTTTGACATTGACTATCAGCTGTTTGATATTGACTATCAGTTGTTTTGACATTGACTATCAGCTGTTTGATATCGACTATCAGCTGTTTGATATCGCCTATCAGCTGTTTGACATTGACTATCAGCTGTTTGTCATTGACTATCAGCTGTTTGACATTGACTATCAGCTGTCTGACATTGACTATCAGCTGTTTGATATTGACTATCAGTTGTTTTGACATTGACTATCAGCTGTTTGATATCGACTATCAGCTGTTTGATATCGCCTATCAGCTGTTTGACATTGACTATCAGCTGTTTGTCATTGACTATCAGCTGTTTGACATTGACTATCAGTTGTTTGATATCGACTATCAGCTGTTTGACAATGACTATCAGCTGTTTGATATTGACTATCAGTTGTTTGACATTGACTATCAGATGTTTGACATTGACTATCAGCTGTTTGACATTGACTATCAGTTGTTTTGACATTGACTATCAGCTGTTTGATATCGACTATCAGTTGTTTGACATTGACTATCAGATGTTTGACATTGACTATCAGCTGTTTGACATTGATCAGTTGTTTGACATTGACTATCAGCTGTTTGACATTGACTATCAGTTGTTTGATATCGACTATCAGTTGTTTGACATTGACTATCAGATGTTTGACATTGACTATCAGCTGTTTGACATTGATCAGTTGTTTGACATTGATCAGTTATTTGACATTGATCAGTTGTTTGACATTGACTATCAGCTGTTTGACATTGACTATCAGCTGTTTGACATTGATCAGTTGTTTTATATTGACTATCAGCTGTTTGACATTGATCAGTTGTTTGACATTGACTATCAGCTGTTTGACATTGACTATCAGCTGTTTTACATTGACTATCAGCTGTTTGACATTGATCAGTTGTTTTATATTGACTATCAGCTGTTTGACATTGATCAGTTGTTTGACATTGATCAGTTGTTTTGACATTGATCAGGTGTTTGACATTGACTATCAGTTCTTTGATATTGACTATCAGCTGTTTGATATCGACTATCAGCTGTTTGATATTGACTATAAGCTGAATGATATTGACTATCAGCTGTTTTACATTGACTATCAGCTGTTTGACATTGATCAGTTGTTTGACATTGATCAGTTGTTTTGACATTGATCAGTTGTTTGACATTGACTATCAGTTCTTTGATATTGACTATCAGCTGTTTGATATCGACTATCAGCTGTTTGACAATGACTATCAGTTGTTTGACAATGACTATCAGCTGTTTTACATTGACTATCAGCTGTTTGACATTGACTATCAGCTGTTTTACATTGACTATCAGCTGTTTGACATTGACTATCAGCTGTTTGATATTGACTATCAGCTCTTTGATATCGACTATCAGCTCTTTGATATCGACTATCAGTTGTTTGACATTGACTATCAGCTGTTTGACATTGATCAGTTGTTTGACATTGATCAGTTGTTTGACATTGATCAGCTGTTTGACATTGACTATCAGCTGTTTGGCATTGACTATCAGCTGTTTGATATTGATTATCAGCTGTTTGACTTTCAGAAGTTTGACATTGACTTTCAGTAGTTTGACATTGATTATCAGCTGTTTGACATTAACTTTAGGTAGTTTGACATTGACTTTCAGTAGTTTGACATTGACTATCAGCTGTGGGACATTTACTTTCAGAAGTTTGACATTGACTTTCAGAAGTTTGACATTGACTTTCAGAAGTTTGACATGGACTTTCAGTAGCTTGAAATTGACTATACATAGCTGTTTGACATTGAGTGTAACTGCTCCGAGTCAAAAGTACAGCCAGATTTTGACACTGACCTTTAGATGGCAATCAACATGTAATTTGTATACAATCTTTAGGTTCCCTTTTTTTTTCATTTTTTGATATTTGTACTTTAGAACACTATTCAAATCACTGATTTATGGTTAAAATTTCACTAACTTCATAAATCTATCCTATAAGTCCTGACTATCAGCACAGCAATTTGTAATCTGGAAATTTACTGATACTTGCATGTTGGAAACAAATATCGGGGTTAGATATAAAGTTATCCTGTTTGTGCTGTCCAACACAGAAAGCACTAATCAGGAGTGTCAATACTCCCTCAGACACACAGCTCGTCCCTATTGGTTTAGTGTGGGGGCTCTGTGTCAGACAGCCACTCATGATGGTCATCTCTGTTGACAAGTGAAAATGTAGCACTATTATTTAACTGGTAGGCAAATATTTAATTTCCTAACATGCTTTTAAAGTGTTGTGTCATTCCAACAGTTACAACATGATGGTGTACCTGTATAATCTCTCATTGATCAGTACTATAGAACAAAGTCAACAAACTTTAAATCACTGCCAGGGAAACAGGTCACAAATGTCACTTCATTTTTATACACGTCTTGTTAATTACTGTACCCACAGGCTAGCTGTTCCCTCCCTGACTCCCCATAGAACAAGAATTGTACATATTCTAGATTTATTCCCTCCCTGACTCACCATTCAACAAGAATTGTACATATTCTAGATCTATTCCCCTACCAGCTGACTCACCATTCAACAAGAATTGTACATATTCTATCTAGATCTATTCCCTCCCTGACTCACCATTCAACAAGAATTGTTCATATTCTAGATCTATTTCCTCCCTGACTCACCATTCAACAAGAATTGTATGTATTCTAGACCTATTCCCTCCCTAACTCACCATTCAACAAGAATTGTACGTATTCTAGTTCTATTCCCTCCCTAACTCACCATTCAACAAGAATTAAACGTATTCTAGTTCTATTCCCTCCCTGACTCACCATTCAACAAGAATTGTACGTATTCTAGATCTATTCCCCTACCAGCTGACTCACCATTCAACAAGAATTGTACATATTCTATCTAGATCTATTCCCTCCCTGACTCCCCATACAACAAGAATTGTACATATTCTAGATTTCTTCCCTTTCTTGTCTCTAAGTTATACCATACAACCAAATTGTAGGCCTCAGGCTTATTAGTCCCATTGAACAAGAATCAGCTAAGTATTTAGAAGTAGGGTTTTAAATAATACACTTCAGTGTGGTAGTTATATCGTCGGAGTTTCATAAAATTGTAGGCGTGGTCAAGACAATATTCCATCTACAGACAGACATACAGATAGACAACCCGATTCTAGTATACCCCCTTAACTAGTTTGTATATCAGGAAAGTAATGATTTAAGCCCTTATAGGTGCATTCTAATTTATCACAGTCAAAAAAGTTAGTTTATAAAACGACCCGCACACTCCTGCTCAATGACACACATTCAATCTAATATTTATTCTCCTTAAATTTAAAATGAAAAAAATCACCTGGTACGCCAAGAAAGCCCATTATATATGGTAGTTTAAAATCAATTAGATGTTGTTAATTTGAGTGCTGATCACCTGTTATACCCACAGGGTATATCTGTCTGGTTAATAGTGGGCTATATATCAACAGTTCAACAACACTACAATGTAATCACTGGAATGAGCTCATTGATTTCATTGACAAAGATTAAATAACCACTATCTTCATCTTTTAACATAGAAATTTGTTATTTGAAATATTGGAGAAAACAAATATAAAATATATATATATATTTTAAGCTTGCACAGTACACATATCAATCAAAAGAATATTTTGAAATACAGTTTTCAAATCCATGAGTTTCCTACCCTGAGAGAGTTCCTAGCCTATGAATTTCCTACCCTGAGAGAGTTCCTAGTCTACTGAGTTTCCTACCCTGAGAGAGTTCCTAGCCTACTGTGTTTCCTACCCTGAGAGAGTTCCTAGCCTACTGAGTGTCCTACCCTGAGAGAGTTCCTAGCATACTGAGTGTCCTACCCTGAGAGAGTTCCTAGCATACTGAGTTTCCTACCCTGAGAAATTTCCTAGCCTATGAATTTCTTACCCTAAGAGAGTTCCTAGCCTACTGAGTTTCCTACCCTGAGAGAGTTCCTAGCCTACTGTGTTTCCTACCCTGAGAGAGTTCCTAGCCTACTGAGTGTCCTACCCTGAGAGAGTTCCTAGCATACTGAGTGTCCTACCCTGAGAGAGTTCCTAGTCTACTGAGTTTCCTACCCTGAGAGAGTTCCTAGCCTACTGAGTTTCCTACCCTGAGAGAGTTCCTAGCCTACTGAGTTTCCTACCCTGAGAGAGTTCCTAGCCTACTGAGTTTCCTACCCTGAGAGAGTTCCTAGCCTACTGAGTTTCCTACCCTGAGAGAGTTCCTAGCCTACTGAGTTTCCTACCCTGAGAGAGTTCCTAGCCTACTGAGTTTCCTACCCTGAGAGAGTTCCTAGCCTACTGAGTTTCCTACCCTGAGAGAGTTCCTAGCCTACTGAGTTTCCTACCCTGAGAGAGTTCCTAGCCTGTGAGTTTCCTACCCTGAAAGAGTTCCTAGCCTGTGAGTTTCCTACCATGAGAGAATTCCTAGCATACTGAATTTCTTACCTTGAGAGAGTTCCTAGCCTATGAGTTTTCTACCATGAGAGAGTTCCTAGCCAACTGAGTTACCTACCCAGAGAGAATTCCTAGTCTAAGTATTTTCTACCATGAGAGAATTCCTAGCATACTGAGTTTCTTACCTTGAGAGAATTCCTAGCAAACAGAGTTTCTTACCCTGAGAGAGTTCCTAGCCTACTGTGTTTCTTACCCTAAGAGAGTTCCTAGCCTATGAGTTATTTACCCTGAGAGAGTTCCTAGTCTACTGAGTTTCCTACCCTGAGAGAGTTGCTAGCCTACTGAGTTTCCTACCCTGAGAGAGGTCCTAGCCTACTGAGTTTCCTACCTTGAGAGAGTTCCTAGCCTACTGAGGTTCCTACCCTGAGAGAGTTCCTAGCATACTGAGTTTCATACCATGAGAGAGTTCCTAGCCTATGAGTTATCTACCCTAAGAGAGTTCCTAGTCTACTGAGTTTCTTACCCTGAGAGAGTTCCTAGCCTATGAGTTATCTACCCTAAGAGAGTTCCTAGTCTACTGAGTTTCCTACCCTAAGAGAGTTCCTAGTCTACTGTGTTACCTACCCTGAGAGAGTTCCTAGCTCACTGAGTTACCTATAATGAGAGAATTCCTAGCCTACTGAGTTTCCTACCTGAGAGAGTTCCTAGTCTATGAGTTTCCTTTTTCTGTGAGTGTGCTTACCAAATTTAAGTTTTCTACCCCAAGAGTAACTTACCTGACTAACCTAACTAGGTGTTTAGATCCTTACTCAGAATGTGTCTGCCCTGTTAAAATGTTAATTCTCATCCCTTAGACTTTCCTAACATGAGAGTTCATGAGTTTCCTTATCTTAGAGTTCCCTAACCTATGAGACTCATATACATATCATCATTCTCATATTCCTGTTCATGAAATAAAAAGCTGTCTTCAAGGAAGGGCAGATGTATCTAACATTTTCATAATGATGTAAAAATGATGATGTCAATATATTCATAGCTGTAGTGAATTCTAGCTGAACCTTAATTATGGTTATATAGTGCAAAACTAAGTTATGGCAAATATATAGATTCTTTTAAAAACAAATTGGGTTGGACAATTTTGAAAATTGAAATCAGTTGGTTTAAGATATTTTGTATGCAAATTTTAAACTTTCAGAATACCAAATGTACTTGTGCAGTGTAGTAAAGATTTATCACTGTGGAATTGTTTACAGTCAATAAACAAACAGATATGAATTATGGTCTACCTGTTCAACTTGCATGTATATTGCACCTGGTCAAATACATAAATAACAATCTACCTGTTGACTGGAGGAGACGTTTTTATGTAATATACCAGTGATTTAAGTATTGTAGACATGTAGGTGTGTACGTAAACTAATAACGTCCATCCTTCTATTTCCTAGTCTCAAAGATCTGATATAAACCACTAAACATCACTAAACCTGTGAATTATATACATATAATTAAAACCTATAAAATTAATTAAATTTCTAATGGAAATCTAGAAGGATAAAATGTACATTAATGCTTTTATTAAATCTTCAATAAGCTATTCTATTGTAACCTTATTTATAATCAAAACCAAAGGCTTACCGTGATGACTTCCATGTAGGTACAGATAACCATTAGGGGAGTGAATGGGTGGTAGAGGGTTATTGGAGGTAGTGATAGAGGGTTATTGGAGGGAGTGATAGAGGGTTATTGGAAGGATTGTAGAGGGTAAGTGGAAGGAGTGGTAGAGGGTTAGTGGAAGGAGTGGTAGAGGGTTAGTGGAGGGAGTGGTGGAGGGTTAGTGGAGGGAGTGGTAGAGGGTTAGTGGAGGAAGTGGTAGAGGGTTAGTGGAGGAAGTGGTAGAGGGAGATTGGAGGTAATGGAAGAGGGGGAGTGGAGAGAGTGGTAGAGGGTAAGTGGATGGAGTGGTAGAGGGTTATCAGAGGGAGTGGTAGAGGGTTAGTGGAAGGAGTGGAAGAGGGTTAGTAGGAGTAGTATTCCAGGGCTAGATTTGAGGATGTAGTATTGTTAGGTTTGACTTGAGGAGGTAGTATTGTTAGGTTTGACTTGAGGAGGTAGTATTGTTAGGTTTGACTTGAGGAAGTATTCTAGATTTACATTTGAGGAAATAATGTTCTTAAGTTAGATTTGAGGAGGTAGTATTATGGGGTTGGATTTGAGGGGGTGGTATTGTATGATGAGATATAAGGAGGTAGTATTATGGTGTAAAATTTAAGGAGTTATTATTATCCCATTAGATTTGAGTAGGTATTATTGTGTGGTAAGATTTGAAGAGGTAGTATTGTAGTATTGTAGGACATGATTTAAGGAGGTAGTATTGTAGTATTGTAGGACATGATTTAAAGAGGCAGTATTGTGACGTCAGATTTGAGGAGGTATTATTGTGGGGTGAGAATTAAGGCGGTAGTTTTGTAGTTTTAGATTTGAGAGGGTGGTATTGTGGGGTTTGATTTGAGGTGGTAGTTTTGTGGTGTAAGTTTTAACGAGGTAGTATTGTAGGGTAAGATTTGAGGAGGTGGTATTGAAGGGCTAGATTTGAGAAGGTAGTTTTCTTGGGACAGACTTAAGGAGGTAGTATTGTAGGATAACATAGGTGGTAGTATTCTAATCTTAGATTTAAAGAAGTTGTATATATTTCAGTGTTAGATATGAGTTGATAGTATACTAAATTTATATTTGAACATTTAGTATTCTATTTTAGACCGGAGGTGATAGTATTTTAGAGTCAGATATGAGGGGTTGGTACCAGTATTGGACGAGAAGAAGTATTCCATGGTTAGATTTGAGGAGGTAGTATACATACTTCTATCTTGATGAGGTCTAGACGCTTGAGTTTGCGATGTGTCTCCTCCACAGCAGTCGACGACTTGCAGCAACAGGAAGTCCACATGGCACACTGTATGACTGACACAACCCAGTGGATGATGGTCACTACACCTAATGTTATGTACACTGTCCAGGTTGCAGACTGCTCATCCTCGCCACCACTGTACACAGTGCTCGTCACAATGACCAGCACCACAAGCCACACACAGTCCTCAAACAGAAGAAACTTCAGCAGTGTCTTGCCATGCTGCAACAGCTGAGCCTGCCACACGTTAGGAGAGGCTGAATGGATCCGGTTGTTAAAACCCTTCCAGTTCTTAACTGCACTTATCACAAATGTTATTGTCGCTAGACATAAAGCGATCCATATTATAAAGAAAATAAGGATGCCAAACTTGTCCCCAGTGTCTCCAGGCTTGCTGATCTTGAAACAGGTGACAGTGTGTGAAGCTATAGTGGTGAAGAACTCAATGGGGATGACTGGCAGAATGGACAGAAGGATGGAGATGATCTTCTGTGGGATGACCACTACCAGGAACACGTTACGATGAAAAGAGGAGATCTGTGATGACTTGCCAGGGTTGTATATCCCTAGCAGTATAATGCCAGCTGTCAGGAAACCACAAACACTATCGAATATCCCAAACTGTACAAAAAATCCTGCTGCTGAACAAACTTCACTTGCACTGGTTTTTTGGAAGACAAAAAATAAGATTAAGCCCACTCCCACAAATAGATGTGCTATGTCGATAGTGAGGAGGGCGTACTTCCAGAGTTTAGGGAGGGAGAACTCGCGTGACACTTTATACAGGAGTGTTAAAAGGTTGGCGGTGAAGCCCACTAGTGCTAGTGTTAACAGGCCCAGCTCCGATACCTGACTGGTGTAAGGCCTATCTGCCATGCTCCGCTCAAATTATATATAATCAATGCAAACAGACAAGTATACAAAGCTCAGGTAAACTCAGGTAGGCCCATAGCACATAGGTAACACGTTCCATTAATTTTCCTTAAGATTAGAAGCCACTCCAGCATATAGGTTCCTTTTGTAATTCACATTACTTGGCATTAAAAATATTGACAGTGGCCGATTCCTGGCCTTTAAAATGTATACCTATAAGTTTCAGGCTGGGTTGTGTCGGATCATCTTTACTGAATGATCGTACCTCTGTGATATCAAATAACGGCACATGTCTGTGGCTTGTGTAGCAATCCATTGCAATCTGAAATAAAAACAGGTAACATTATCCATCACTTGAAATATACACCGATAGGTCATTGATATTACCTAGTTGATATTTTACAATAGCAATTGAACACTTAAAAGAAGTACATTGTATAATTATATGTACATGGTAAAGTTCTACTCAAATAACTAATCTAAATAAACCAAATTAGCAATCATTACCTGAACATAGGAAAATGGTAATGTGTGATTATTCCTAAAAAAAACACCTCACCAAAGGAATATCCTGGCAGTCAGGGATTCGTAGACTAAAACATCAGGAATATTGAAGATATAGGTAAATCAATAGAAATACATACAAGAAACTAATAAAATTTCCTTCGTACACCTGTGTATCTGTACGTCTCTGGACATAGTGTATCTGTATGTTTCTGGATATGTCTCTGGACACAGATATGAAAACAAAAGTTATTAAAGCCACAGATCCTTTGAGGCTAGAAGACTATGGTTATTATTTTATAATCTATGTGTGGTATGCTTCACTGAACTTTGCTGGCCCCATGGATTGGTAACTGGACGGAGAAAATTGTATTTTTTTAATTCATATTTCTAATTGGCAATATCAAACCTGTATAACAGAACTCCAGGTGACATAGGTGTTATACTGATCACACTGCCATCATGCTAACCAGAGTTCCAGTATACAGGATGGACTAACAGTTCCTTTATACAACTCGATATAAAGATCAATGTTACTCTATGGACCAACAACTCAATATAAAGATCAATGTAACTCTACAGAACAACTCAATATAAAGGTAAATGTAACTCTACAGAACAACTCAATAAAAAGGTCAATGTTACTGTACAGAACAACTCAATATAAAGGTCAATGTTACTCTACAGAACAACTCAATATAAAGATCAATGTAACTGTAAAGAACAACTCAATATAAAGGTCAATGTTACTGTACAGAACAACTCAATATAAAGGTCACTGTTACTCTA
>NW_018407748.1:70599-100824 GCF_002113885.1 Mizuhopecten yessoensis | reverse complement strand
AGAACAACTCAATATAAAGGTCAATGTTACTGTACAGAACAACTCAATATAAAGATCAATGTAACTGTAAAGAACAACTCAATATAAAGGTCAATGTTACTGTACAGAACAAGTCAATATAAAGATCAATGTAACTGTACAGAACAACTCAATATAAAGGTCAATGTTACTGTACAGAACAACTCAATATAAAGATCAATGTAACTGTAAAGAACAACTCAATATAAAGGTCAATGTTATTCTACAGAACAACTCAATATAAAGATCAATGTAACTCTACCGAACAACTCACTATAAAGGTCACTGTTACTCTACAGAACAACTCAAAATAAAAGTCACTGTTACTCTATAGAACAGCTCGATATAAAGATCAATGTTACTCTACAGAACAGCTCAATATAAAGGTCACTGTTACTCTACAGAACAACTCACTATAAAGGTCCCTGTTACTCTAATGAACAACTCAATATATAGGTCCTTGTTACTCTAATGAACAACTCAAAATAAAGGTCCCTGTTACTCTAATGAACAACTCACTATAAAGGTCCCTGTTACTCTAATGAAAAACTCACTATAAAGGTCACTGTTACTCTATAGAACAACTCGAAATAAAGATCAATGTTACTCTACAGAACAGCTCAATATAAAGGTCACTGTTACTCTATAGAACAACTCAATATAAAGGTCACTGTTACTGTACAGAACAACTTGATATAAAGATCAATGTTACTCTACAGAACAGCTCAATATAAAGGTCACTGTTACTCTACAGAACAACTCAAAATAAAGGTCACTGTAACTCTACAGAACAGCTCAATATAAAGGTCACTGTTACTCCACAGAACAACTCAAAATAAAAGTCACTGTTACTCTATAGAACAACTCGATATAAAGATCAATGTTATTCTACAGAACAGCTCAATATAAAGGTCACCGTTACTCTACAGAACAACTCAAAATAAAAGTCACTGTTACTCTATAGAACAACTCGAAATAAAGATCAATGTTACTCTACAGAACAGCTCAATATAAAGGTCACTGTTACTCTATAGAACAACTCAATATAAAGGTCACTGTTACTGTACAGAACAACTTGATATAAAGATCAATGTTACTCTACAGAACAGCTCAATATAAAGGTCACTGTTACTCTACAGAACAACTCAAAATAAAGGTCACTGTAACTGTACAGAACAACTCAATACAAAGGTCACTGTTATTTTATAGAACAACTCAATATAAAGGTAAATGTTACTCTATTGAGCAAATCAATATAAAGGTCACCGTTACTCTATAGAACAACTCAATATAAAGATAAATGTTACTCTACAGAACAATATAAAGGTCACTTTTATTTTAAAGAACAATTTTAAGTAATGGTCATTGTTACTCTATAGAACAACTCAATATAAAGATAAGTGGTACTCTACAGAACAACTCAATATAAACGGCACTGTTACTCTAAAGACCAACTCAATATAAAGGTCACTGTTACTACACAATATAAATGTCACTGTTACTCTACAGAACAACTCAATATAAAGGTCATTGTGACTATATAGAACAACTCAATATAAAGGCAACTGTTACTCTATAGAACAATTCAATCTAAAGATAAATGTTACTCTACAGAACAACTTTATGTAAAGGTCACTGTTAATCTTAAGATCAACTCAATATAAAGGTTAATGTTACTCTATCGAGCAAATCAATAAAGAGGTCACTGTTACTTTATACAACAACTCAATATAAAGGTCACTGTTACCGTATAGAACAACTCAATATAAAGGTCACTGTTACTTACCAGAACAACTCAATATAGAGGTCACTGTTACTTTATAGAACAACTCGATAAAGAGGTCACTGTTACTCTACAGAACAACTCAATATAAAGATAAATGTTACTCTACAGAACAATATAAAGGTCACTGTTATTTTAAAGAACAATTTTAAGCAATGGTCACTGTTACTCTATAGAACAACTCAATATAAAGTTAAATTCTACTCTACAGAACAATATAAAGGTCACTGTTATTTTAAAGAACAATTTTAAGCAATGGTCACTGTTACTCTATAGAACAACTCAATATAAAGATAAATGTTACTCTACAGAACAACTCATTATATACGGCACTGTTACTCTAAAGACCAACTCACTATAAAGGTCACTGTTACTCTATAAAACAAATCAATATAAAGATAAATGTTACTCTATAGAACAACTTTATGTTAAGGTCACTGCTACCCTATAGAACAACTCAATAAAAAGGTTACTGTTACTCTATTGAGCAAATCAATAAAGAGGTCACTGTTACTCTATGGAACAACTCAATATAGAGGTAACTGTTACTCTATTGAACAATTCATTATAGAGGTCACTGTTACTCTACAGAACAATTGTATGTAAAGGTCACTGTTACTCTATAGAACAAATCAATATTGAGGTCCTTGTTACTCTACAGAACAACTCAATATAAAGGAGGTCACTGTTACTCTACAGAACAACTAAATATAAAGGTCACTGTTACTCTATGGACCAACAACTTACTATAAAGGTCATTGTTACTCTACAGAACAACTAAATGTAAAGGTCACTGTTACTCTACAGAACAACTCAATATAAAGGAGGTCACTGTTACTCTACAGAACAACTAAATATAAAGGTCACTGTTACTCTATGGACCAACAACTTACTATAAAGGTCATTGTTACTCTACAGAACAACTAAATGTAAAGGTCACTGTTACGTCATGGAACAACTCAATATAAAGGTCAATGTTTTTCTTTAGAATAACTCAATATAAAGGTCACTGTTACTCTATTGTACAACTCAATATATTGGTCACTGTTTCTCTAAAGAACAACTCAATATTAAGGTACGTATCACTCTATAGAAAAAATCAATATAAAGGTCTTTACTCAACAGAAAAACTTTATGCAAAAGTCATTGTTACGCTATAGAACGACTCAATAGCAAGGTCCCTGTTACTCTATTGAACAACTCAATATACAGGTCACCGTTACTCTGTAGAAATTCTCAATATAACGGGCACTGTTACTCTATAGAACAACTCGCTATAAAGGTCCCTGTTACTCTAATGAACAACTCACTATAAAGGTCCCTGTTACTCTAATGAACAACTCACTATAAAGGTCACTGTAACTCTATAGAACAACTCAATATAAAGGTCACTGTTACTCTATAGAACAACTCAATATAAAGGTCACTGTTACTCTATAGAACAACTCAATATAAAGGTCACTGTTACTCTATAGAACAACTCGAAATAAAGATCAATGTTACTCTACAGAACAGCTCAATATAAAGGTCACTGTAACTCTATAGAAAAACTCAATATAAAGGTCCCTGTTACTCTAATGAACAACTCAATATAAAGGACAATGTTACTCTGTAAAACAACTCAATATAAAGGTCACTGTTACTCTATAGAACAACTCAATATAAAGGTATATTTTACTCTATATAACAACTCGATATAGAGATCAATGTTACTCCATAGAACAACTCAACATAGAGGTCAATGTCACTCCATAGAACATCTCAATATATAGGTCAATGTTACTCTGACAAACAACTCAATCTAGAGGTTGCTCTTACTCTTTAGATCTTTTTTTCATTAAATTAGATATTTTTTAAACAATTTAATATGATTTCAGCTTAATTTGCAGACTATAACTATGATACTTACTGGTTATGTTATAATGTATAGTCAGTGTTACTCTGTTAAGCACTTTTACATTGTTGAACATATCATTTTACCTGGTTGTGTATGTACCTGTATCGGTCTTTATTAACACACCTGTATCTATCAGGCTATGGACTAGATATGCCTCCGTTGATATAAATGTTACAATGTATCTTCTATGTAAAGAACAGCTATATTGATATAAAGACATGTTCACTGCCTATAACTGGTACCAGATATAAGGTGGTCAGTTCTCTCCGATCAGTGTGTGGACCCACGTTCCACTCCATGCACCATTACATACACAGGATTAAGCCACCCCATTAGGTGGCCATGTACATGTTTTCCTTTATGTTTATATTTTTTTTCTCTATAATATCTATTCTATCAAAACAAAATTCAATTAATAATTGAACAAAGTATTGATTGTGGCGCGTGTTGTTATTAATTATACATTATGGTAAAGCCTGTGGCTTCCGCTCTCATATTTATTGTGGATAAAATAATATCATGTTTAATGTCAACAATATAGCACACCTCCACCCCATATCTCCCCAGCAGGGAGGCCTTATTATCACAATAACAGCTCACTCTCATTCTTCTGGTACTGTGCCAGCTCCTATGTAAGTAATTAAATGTTTAAATCCCTGTACCATTCTGCACACTCCGAATAGTTTCCTGCTATTGATGTCAGACGTACCTGTGAAAGGTTTACAACAGTCTGAAATAGGACCACCGTCCACGACCGATCAACCTAACCTCATGTCTGATCACCTATCCTACCACACCCTAGCACCAACTCCACCCCACAGTACTACAGGACTGGAGAAGTCATGTTTTAGATAAACGCGGGACGTACAAACACACGGCCTATGTCTGTCGTCCACTGGCCGTGTCTGGCAGTGTAATCGTGTGGAGCTGACTAGACTTGGACGGTACGGGGTTTACACAGTGTAGAAGTATGTAGGTATTCAGTATTATAACAGTCTGTCACACATACCTATCTGTGTGATCAAAACACTAAAGAGATTAAGGTCTTGTATGTCAACATTGGTATAGGATCTACGAAAACTAACAAGTGTGTGTTACCCGAGGCACGACGGTTTCATTTTCTAAGTAAAAAGTTTCTGCCACAGGACATTAGATACAGGGATAGTTGTTATCAACAGTTCCATACTAATGTCTTCATATTTTATTGACACATAATATCTCACCTGACTTTTATTATATTATCAACCATATTTTTCAATTTGATATTTAATGATATGGCACATTAAAAAACATCTTAATACAATCCTATCTCCCTCTGGGATATTTAATGGATATTGTATTGATACCTAATCAATTTGATCTCACAAATTGACTTTTAATTTTGAAAAATGAATTATTTTTTCAAATTCCCTTTAATTGAAAAAGCATTCCGCAGCACAAAATATGCTGTATAAAAAACGACAGCCTTAATCTTGCCTATAGTTCAGGTTATTCTACCACAAACTGTAAAAAATGATTAATGCACATTTTCATATTGCCTATAGTTCAGGTTATTCTACCACAAACTGTAAAAAATGATTAATGCACATTTTCATATTTATCATATGTTATCAGTAAATTTACATAAAAAATTCATTAACTTGTATTACCTGGTTAACTTGAAATTGTCTTATCTCAAAATCTGTGTAGCATCCACAGCTGGTGAAAATGTGAACCTCGTTAAAAGTAACAACCCATAGAATGTAATACTTGTACTAGTAAAACTCATTAAAAACCACAACCCATGGATGTAATACTAGTAAAACTCAATAAAAACCACGACCCATAGATGTAATACTAGTAAAACTCATTAAAAACCACGACCCATAGATGTTTTACTAGTAAAACTCATTAAAAACCACAACCGATGGATGTAATACTAGTAAAACTCATTAAAAACCACAACCCATGGATGTAATACTAGCAAAACTCTTTCTAAACTACAAGGGTGTAATACTGGTAAAACTCTCGAGGACACCAAAATTCTATTATTTATGATAATTATGCTTCATGTCAAATAGAAATAAATGTTATCAAAGTACAAAGAATCATGGTGATTTACTGTAACTTCCCTAATAGGTAGTGGCCCTTAATTACATGAGGTGGTGTTAAATTACATGTAATGCATCTAAAATTTAAAATAATAATCTTTTGGAGGAAAATTAAAGACATATGTATATCAACAAAAACAAAAAGAAAATTCGAAGAATCTAAATTAGACCCTTTCCATTGCCAATCTTATATTTTACCTATGTTGCTATTTGGGAATAGAAAATACACAGTACGGTATTAAAATGTAGGGTGAATACCTTGAAAAGGTAAAGAACTTTAAGGCAGGTGGAAATTAGGGTGGTAATCATACTTTAGAATACAGATTTATAGGTAAGATTACATCATTGCAAACAGATTTTATTTACGCAACAAGCTGTCACATTCAGTTTCATGGGTTCATTTTAACAATGCTATAATAATTCATAACTGTAAGTCTAATTACAAATGTTTTGCAGTCTGTGGTGGAGATCTTTTGTAACGTTTCCCTGAATTAATTTCATTGCAGAAAACCTTTTACAGGTATAGATAATTAACGTATAATTACAGACTGTATAGAACTATGTTGTGTATAATAGAGACGGGTTATGTACTGTTATTAATGTCACAATACCCTTACGGAGCGAGAGGTGACTTGTAAAGAATTCACCAATATTGCAGCAAGAGTTTGAGGTAATATTGCTATATTCAGAATTTGTATGCAAATAAGTTTTCTTGCAAATACATGCAGTTGCAAGGAGTTAATTGTAATGCTATTATAAAATTTACAATACTAGTAGCACGATACTTATATATATGTACCCTGGTACCTGACAAATCTAAACACGACACCTTAATGATGCTAGTATAACAGATTTTACAACATCAGTAACTCAACACATATCTACCTGTCCAATCTAAACACTTGCATGATGTCATTATTACAGACTTCACCACATATCTACCTGTCTAAATGAATCATTTGCATGGTGTTGGGATTGCACACTTTACGGTATTTGTAACCATATGCATGGTGTTGGTATTGCACACTTTACGGTATTTGTAACCATATGCATGGTGTTGGTATTGCACACTTTACGGTATTTGTAACCAAATGCATGGTGTTGGTATTGCACACTTTACGGTATTTGTAACCAAATGCATGGTGTTGGTATTGCACACTTTACGGTATTTGTAACCAAATGCATGGTGTTGGTATTGCACACTTTACGGTATTTGTAACCATATGCATGGTGTTGGTATTGCACACTTTACGGTATTTGTAACCAAATGCATGGTGTTGGTACCATTGACTTTACAGTATCAGTTACCAAACACATATCTATTATATTTTGTCGGTTAGGTTCTTTAATACCTTGAACCTAACAGCTCATTGTTACCTGAAACCTGTAAAAATTAGTGAGTGCAAAATACATGCTGCATTTACCTGTATAGTGTAAGTGATTTCCACACAAACAATTAAATGTAATGACACAGACACTACCACATATAAATAAACATTTCCTAATTTCAGAGCTACACATGCATTCAGATCTCCATGATTCCAATACTCTTTTTTGTAATAATACCTGCCATACCCCTGTATACATCAGGCCAATGTCACCCAACCTATTGGATTGTATCCTAGGAATAGTCCACTGTTAGGATGTGGAGAGGGCAGCTTGTACCCAAACTGTTCAGTCAATGCACAATGTGTCATGGATGAGCTACTCCAATTAAACCAACCAATCAAGTGTGGTGGGGGTTACTGGAGCATGCTAGCTAGCTAGGATATTAGTTTGTCGTTTAATACAAAGCAAAGTATTAAAAAAAAGAAGGATATCGACAGTGTGGCTAACAACTGGACTAAATTAAATTCCCAATGGACATATAAAATACTTTGATATGCGACCAAGTGTGACATCCAGCATCAAACCTGATTGGTTCTTGATAAACATACAAATGTCAACACGTTACACACCAATTTAATTGAATTGAATTACTGAACTGCAGGAAAGCCATCCAACAGAATTCGGGCAGGAATAGAATCATTTAAGTTTCATTTCAAAATCAAAAAAAGTGAAGCGGTGATTCGTTCTGATAAACTCACAGGAGATCACATAAAACCTTGACCAGTGAAACACCATTGAAAATAGAAATAGCATAAAATCTACCTGTACTTAACACTCACCTGTTGATACATTTACCTCTCACAAAATCATTCTTACTACTTCTACCAGATCAACCAATTAGGCTCCAAAAAAATGAAGATACTTTCAGTTTTGGCTTCAATTGATTGATGTAGGACATCAAGAAACCAAAACAATTAAACTGTATTTTTAGGTGAACAAAAGTCTGAAACATATGAGAAATCTAAATACTGACCCCTACACCCACCCCTACACATGTGCATTCACTCCTCCACACTCACACCAATGCTATAGCTCCCACATCCACACCTACAAACTCACACCAGGGTATAGCATAAGTCGTTCTACAACCAGACAAGCACTCACACTCACAATGACAATTATCATTGATGTAAAAATGTAAGCCTTATTGCCAAAAGATACCCCGGGGTTCCTAAGCTCCTATGTACTGAAAAGAAAAAGAAACACAATTGCCAAATTATTAGCAAAATCTATTGTTTATACCATTCCTTGGAACTTGATGAGGTTTTCATTTAGGTTTTCTTCTGTTGGTGAAGTGTTCAAAACAATGGATGCCCATGTCGGCCATTCCAAAGAACAGTGAGGAAAGTATGTATCTCAAACCCGAAATGAAGCATATACATAAATGGTTAAACCAAACACTTTATGTTAATATTCAGACCTCTCAATTTCCCTCATTTAAACATAAAGAATTGACCCTCCAACTTGCCATGATCTTCCAAAGTTGACAGGGTTAGAACCATTGTTTATGTTCTGCAAGGTGCCCCACAAGATCCTGTCACTGATCAATTTTGTCGTCCAATGCATGAACCATTTTACATTTTGTCCAAACACTCCTTGTCAGAAACAAGGCTGCTGATTGTCACAGAAGACACTCCCTGTCACAAGCAAGGCTGTGGTTTGTCGCAGGTGACACTCCTTGTCACAGGCAAGGCTGCCGACCAACCCAGGGGACACTCCTTGTCACAAGCAAGGCTGCAGACCATCCCAGAAAACACTCCTTGTCACAGACAAGGCTGCAAACCGTCCCAGAAGACATTCCTTTTCACATGGAAAGCTGCAGACCATCCCAAAGGACTTTCTTGCTCTTTTCACATGGAATGCTGCAGACCATCTAAGGAGACACTCCTTGTCACAGACAAGGCTTCTGGCCATCCCAAAAAAAACTCCTTATCACAGGTGAGGCTTTGGATTATCCGATAAGACACACACAGTCAAGGCTGATGATTGTCCCATAAGACATTCCTTTTCACAGACAAGGCTGTAGAGTGTCCCAAAAGACATTCCTTGTCAAAAAGAAGGCTGCAGACTGTCCCAGAGGACTTTCCTTGTCACATGAAAGGCTGCAGATTGTCCCAGGAGACAAGCCTTCTCACATGGAAGGCTGCAGACCATTGCAGAAGACACTTCGTGCCACAGGCTAGGCTGCAGACAATCCCAGAAGACACTCCTTGTCGCAGGCAAGGCTGCAGCCTGTCCCAGATGACTGTCCTTGTCACAGGCAGTCCCAGAACACTTTCCTTGTCACAGGACAAGCCTTCTCACATGGAATTCTGCAGACCATTGCAGAAGACACTTCGTGCCACAGGCAAGGCTGCAGCCTGTCCCAGATGACTGTCCTTGTCACATGCAAGGTTGCAGATTGTCCCAGGGGACACGCCTTCTCACAAGGAAGGCTGCAGACCATTGCAGAAGACACTTAGTGCCACAGGCTAGGCTGCATACCATCCCAGAAGACACTCCTTTGTCCCAGGAGACTCTCCATGTCATAGGTAAGACTGCAAACCATCCTAAAAGTCACTCCTTGTCACAGACAAGGCTGCAAACCGTCCCAGAACACTTTCCTTGTCACACGCAAGGCTGCAGATTGTCCCAGGGGACACGCCTTCTCACAGGGAAGGCTGCCGGTCATCCCAGAAGACCCTCCTTGTCACAAGCAAGGCTGTGGTTAGGCCCAGGTGACACTCCTTGTCACAGGGAAGGCTGCAGACAATTGCAGAAGACACTTAGTGCCACAGGCTAGGCTGCAGAACATCCCAGAAGACACTCCTTGTCGCAGGCAAGGCTGCAGCCTGTCCCAGATGACTGTCCTTGTCACATGCAAGGTTGCAGATTGTCCCAGGATACACGCCTTCTCACATGGAGGGCTGCAGACCATTGCAGAAGACACTTCGTGCCACAGGCAAGGCTGCAGACCGTCTCAGAAGACTTTTGTTGTCACAGGAAAGGCTGCAAACCGTCCCAGAACACTTTCCTTGTCACATGAAAGGCTGCAGATTGTCCCAGGGGACACGCCTTCTCACAGGGAAGGCTGCAGACTGTTCCAAAAGTCACTACTTGTCACAGGGAAAGCTGCGAACCATAGCAGAAGACACTCCTTTTCACAGGGAAGGCTGCCGGTCATCCCAGAAGACCCTCCTTGTTAAAGATAAAGCTGTGAACCATAGCAGATGACGCTCCTTGTCACAGGGAAAGCTGTGAACCATAGCAGAAGACACTCCTTGTCACAGGCAAGGCTGCAGACTGTCCAAGATGACTGTCCTTGTCACATGCAAGGTTGCAGATTGTCCCAGGAGACACGCCTTCTCACAGGGAAGGCTGCAGACCATTGCAGAAGACACTTCGTGCCACAGGCTAGGCTGCAGACCATCCCAGAAGACACTCCTTTTCACAGGGAAGGCTGCAGACTGTCCCAGAACACACTCCTTGTCACTGGCAAGGCTCCAGACCATCCCAGATGACACCCATTGTCACAAGGAAAACTGCAGACCGTCTAGGTAGACACTTCTTTTCACAGGGAAAGCTACAGACTGTCCCAGGGGACATTCCTTGTCACAGGGAAGGCTGCCGGTCATCCCAGAAGACCCTCCTTGTTAAAGGGAAGGCTGCAGACTGTTCCAAAAGTCACTACTTGTCACAGGGAAAGCTGTGAACCATAGCAGATGACGCTCCTTGTCACAGACAAGGCTGCTGGCTATCGTAGAAGACACTCCTTTGTCCCAGAAGAATTTCCATGTCATAGGTAAGACTGCAAACCATCCCAGGAGACACTCCTTGTCACAGGGAAGTCTGCAGACCAAGAAAACACTTCTTGTCACAGCCTAGGCTGCAGACCGTCCTAGAACACACTCCTTGTCACAAGTAAGGCTGCAGACACTCCCAAAAGCCACTTCTTGCAAATGGCTAAGCTACAGACCTAGTAGACACTCCTGATCACATGTAATGCTGCAGACTGGTCCGGAACACACTTCTTTTCACAGGGAAGGGATGTTTATAGCTTTATGTTTGGTAATGTGCCAAATACAATGGCTGAATGAACATTCCTTAAGCTTGAGTTGAGAAATTTTATGTGAATGGATGAGTCTTTTCTTTTGACCCTGCAGATAGCTGACATCAAGCCACAGATATGTCCATAAGTGCTATTTCAGCTCAGTTAATGATTTGTGAACACTTTGCTGGGGGATTGTCAGGGTATGGGGTGGGATTAAATAAAGTTAATGACATAATGACAAAGGGTCTCATTGCCTATATTATATCACCTAATGCTGTACTCTACATTATCATGTCTAAAGGCTGAGGTTCATTGCCTACATTATCATGTCTAAAGGCTAATGTTCATTGCCTACCTTATCAAAACTAAGGCTGAGGTTCATTGCCTACATAAGATCACCTAAGGCTGTGGGAGATTATCTACATTATCATGTCTAAAGGCTGATTTTCATTGCCTACATTAGATCACCTAAGGCTGTGGGAGATTATCTACATTATCATGTCTATAGTCTGATGTCCATTGCCTACATTATCACACCTACGGCTGATGTTCATTGCCTACATTATCAAACCTAAGGCTGATGTTCATTGCCTACATTATCACACCAAAGTCTGAGGTTCATTGCCTACATTATCACACCAACGGCTGAGGTTCATTGCCTACATTATCACACCAAAGTCTGAGGTTCATTGCCTACATTAACTCACCTAAAGCTGATGTTCATTGCCTACATTATCACACCTAGGGCTGATGTTCATTGCCTACATTATCACACCAAAGTCTGAGGTTCATTGCCTACATTATCACACCTAAGGCTGAGGTTCATTGCCTACATTATCACACCTAAGGCTGATGTTCATTGCCTACATTATCACACCTAAGGCTGATGTCCATTGCCTACATTATCACACCTAAGGATGAGGTTTATTGCCTACATTACCAAAACTGTGTAGGACTGAGGGTCATTACTAGCATTGACATGTGTAAGGTTGATGAGCACTGCCTATATTACCATGCCTAACTATGAGGATTGGTGCCTATATGACCATGCCTAAGTATGAGGATTGCTGCCTATACGACCATGCCTAAGTACGAGGATTGCTGTCTATATTACCATTCCTAAGTATGAGGATTGCTGCCTATGTTACCATGCCTAAGTATGAGGATTGCTACCTATATTACCATGCCTAAGTATGAGGAGTGCTGCCTATGTTACCATGCCTAAGTATGAGGATGGCTGCCTATATTACCATGCCTAAGTATGAGGATTGCTGCCTATATGACCATGCCTAAGTATAAGGATTGCTGCCTATATTTCCATGCCTAAGTATGAGGATTGCTGCATATGTTACCATGCCTAAGTATGAGGATTGATGCCTATATTACCATGCCTTACTATGAGGATTGCTGCTTATATTACCATGCCGTCTAAGTATGAGGATTGCTTCCTATGTTTCCATGCCTAAGTATGAGGATTGCTACCTATATTACCATGCCTAAGTATGAGTATTGCTGCCTATATTACCATGCCTAAGTATGAGGATTGCTGCCTTTATTACCATGCCTAAGTATGAGGATTGCTGCATATGTTACCATGCCTTAGTATGAGGATTGCTGCCTATATTACCATGCCTAAGTATGAGGATTGCTGCCTATATTACCATGCCTTACTATGAGGATTGCTGCTTATATTACCATGCCGTCTAAGTATGAGGATTGCTTCCTATGTTTCCATGCCTAAGTATGAGGATTGCTGCCTATGTTACCATGCCTAACTATGAGGATTGCTGCCTATATTACCATGCCTAAGTATGAGGATTGCTGCCTATATTACCATGCCTAAGTATGAGGATTGCTGCCTTTATTACCATGCCTAAGTATGAGGATTGCTGCCTATATGACCATGACTAAGTATGAGGATTGCTGCCTATATTACCATGCCTAAGTATGAGGATTGCTGCTTATGTTACCATGCCTAAGTATGAGGATTGCTGCCTTTATTCCCATGCCTAAGTATGAGGATTGCTGCCTATATTACAATGCCTAAGTATGAGGATTGCTGCCTATATTACAATGCCTAAGTATGAGGATTGCTGCCTTTATTACCATGCCTAAGGATGAGGATTGCTGCTTATATTACCATGCCTAAGTATGAGGATTGCTGCCTCTATTACAATGCCTAAGTATGAGGATTGCTGCCTATATTACAATGCCTAAGTATGAGGATTGCTGCCTTTATTACCATGCCTAAGGATGAGGATTGCTGCCTTTATTACCATGCCTAAGTATGAGGATTGCTGACTATATTACCATGCCTAAGTATGAGGATTGCTGCTTATGTTACCATGCCTAAGTATGAGGATTGCTGCCTATATGACCATGACTAAGTATGAGGATTGCTGCCTATATTACCATGCCTAAGTATGATGATCACTGCCTATATTACCATGCCTAAGTATGGGGATTGCTGCCTATATTACCATGCCTAAGTATGAGGATTGCTGCTTATATTACCATGCCTAAGTATGAGGATTGTTGCCTATGTTACCATGCCTAAGTATGAGGATTGCTGCCTATGTTACCATGCCTAAGTATGAGGATTGCTGCCTATATTACCATGCCTAAGTATGAGGATTGCTGCCTATGTTTAAATGCCCAAGACCGTTCAGGTATTTTTAACAACCAGTCAAAATGCAATGAGATCACCAATTGAAGAGTTTAATAATGTTTTGAAAAATCATTCTTCCAATAAAATTTAGAAGCTAATAAAGAGTATTCCACTAGCAAGGCACCAAGTCAGGTCGTGCTTGTAGTCACCCCAATCTCTTCACTATCACAACTTAGTAATGGTTTGAAATAAAATGCATAAAAATCAACGAATTCGTCTTTTTCAATAAATACAAATTCCTTTAGAACATTATGATGTTGTCTGATTTAAAAGTAATTATCTCCAAATTTATTATACTAAGATAATGGTTGACAATTCTTTACCTCCTCAAAACATAGTGTATGGTACATCAATACACACTCAGTTATACTTTCAGGTACACATTTTTTAGGCCACTTTCCAGGATGATCTCCATCATTCACTATTAAGTATTGTACGATTCAGTATGTTACTTTCATTCACCGGTCTTTTCAGTATAGCATTAATGTTATATACTGATGTTCTAGGCTTCGGTCATTTTCATGGATATTTTTGATTTTTTTAAATATTGTATTAGACAAGACATTACATTACATTCATGACAAGGATGAATTTACACCGAAAACTTTATTTTAACTTAAACCTATACAGTTGAGGATAGAGACAGAAAAAAGGATGCCAGTATACATATATCCAGTGTTCAACAAAATCAGCAATTCGTGACTAGTAGTAAGGGAAAAAAATGGACATGTGCGATCTCTCCAACTGAGGTAGAGATACGACTGTATTGTAAACGTGGTCTGTAATACACTGATCAGATTTCATACATTCAAGGTGACCCCCCCCCCCTCAAATCAATTCTCATTTAAAGGCACCATTTCCATTTCCTTTCAAGGCGTATTAAACAACCCGTGATTATCTAATGCCTACAGTAATCTTCTAATCACTCATTCAAGTTTACAGGACCTGAACAGCCAACCCTAAAATGGAACTCAAAGAAAACAATGTTCTTTTTTTTAATTTATTAAAAATCAAATGATGTCTTGAATATCTATTACAGATCATTCAATTTAGAGTTTTTCGGTAAATTACAAAATTAAACTGAACTGATTTAAAATTGCCTGATATGGAAGCATGATTTGACAAAACCAGAAAAAAACCTGGCCACAGCACCTTTCTGCCCTCCAAATATTTAAGTAATCTATATTACAAATTTTATATTTATACACAACCTGAAACTAGAAATCGTCTTAAGTTATGAATAACCAATATAACATAGGAATAATTCCTTGTTCAAACATCGCAGGCCTATAGAAGTCTGAGTAGCCTTTTATGTGGCTGCTACTAAAGCTCTCAGGGCTTTGGGAGTGTGACCTGCCGCATAAAAACTATCATGTTGTCAAATGTTGTCCTCTCCTACCTAAATCCCCTCTTTGTCCCACCTGATCGTTGTGATCTTTATAAATTAGATTTTGGTGAGCAGAGAAATGTCCTCCTGCTTTACGTGGTAATCTTTGTTCAGAGAAGGCCTCACTGTGTGTTACAGATAGCTGTAACATTACCAGTAAAAACTCCAGTCAAAAATACCAGTAATCTGTTACACCAATTACATAGTCATGTATGTTTACCCTACACCTTGTCAATAGCAAGGCAATCCATAGCCCCCCAACAGTAATGATTTCTATATTTAACAAACAGTACACTTATGTCGGGAAGCAAATGTCACAGTAAGGTTATAGTGACCTAATTCTTGCACTTCGGCACCCCAAGATGTACACCAAATCTGGTTACTCAGGTGAAATAGTAGTCAAAGCATAGGTCACAGTGAGCTCATAGTGACCTAATTCTTGCACTCTGCACTCCATCATCCCAAGATGTCCTTGTACACCAAATCTGGGTACTCAATATGAAATAGTATAAAAGATATGCCCCGGACAAACTTTTTCAAAAGTTCAGTTCAAAGGTCAAAGCATAGGTCACAGTGAGGAAATAGTGATCTAATTTTTGCGCTCTGTCATCCCAAGATGTCCTTGTACACCAAATCTGGTTACTCCAGGTGAAATAATATAGATGATATGTCCCGGACAAACTTCTCGGATGAAAGGACGGAAGGAAGGACAGATGGAGTGCAAACCTATATTGCCCCCGGGAACCAGTGGGGGACTAACAATTAAGACACAACACCCAATACTGATACTACTATGTTGTTATTCAAGGTGATTGTGTTATGCAAATAACACCATTTTAAGACACCAATAGCATGTTATCACACAAGCACTTCCTGTTATACCAGATCGGTACAATAACCAATCAGCCCAACCACATGTCAGCAGTACCAGTTAACAGACGTACAGATGCATAGCACTAACGCCAGCGGAGGATACTTTGTATTTTAGATCACTGTACTCGTGCAGTGAGGTGTGAAGCCTGAATTATTGACAGATGAATACAGACTGTAGCTGTAAAACATGGCTTACAGTCCTAGAGATGAATATAGATTAAACTATTATGGACAGTATGATATATTTTTCTGGTTAATATTGCATGTTCTACATAAGGGTATATCAAAATGGAACATTACACCAAAAGGGAACACTATCTCAAATGTATGATGCAGGTTTATGTTTTTCAATAAAAATGAAAAGTATCTGCAGTAAATCCAAATTATTATAGTTAAAAGCAATTGGAGCAGTATTAATCTGCCTTTATACATGTTTTGTGTTGATCATTAGTTTAAACTAAAACACTGACAGGTCAGCAAGGGCCCCACCATATGCCTGACCATACATTCCCCCTACTCTTCAAACCAGGGTCTATTTTCAACAACTGTGATCTCGACCTTGACATTAACATTTTTTTAAACCTCTACTACACATCTAAATATCACTGTGCATCACCATGTCAGGTTTCAAAAAGATTAGTCTCATGGATTCCGAGATAAGGACCATAATCCTTTGGTCTATTTTTAGTAACAGGGACCATGGCCTTGACCTTACAAACTATTTAATAAACTCCTATTGCACATCTACATATTTCAGTGATTCACCATGTCAAACTAAAAAAAAAAGTCTTTTATATTCATGTCATAGAGTATCGCCATCAAATTTCAGAAAGATCAGTTTTTTGAATTCTGAGAAAATCTCCAGACACGAAAGTGTGGACGAAGAGACGACACAGATGCAGTGAATAATATATAGGTCACTCACAACTCTGATTATGGGCTCTAATGAAATATGTAAAAGTTAAAACGAGATCAATACCCAGCAAATAGTATGATGTGACATCGTTAATATCAAACTAAATATCTTGACTCAGAAAAAGGTTTGGTTAAGTTGATATTTGAACAAATTAATGACTTAAATGAGTCAGGTGTCAAAACTTGCATGAAATGAAATAAGATATTTTACACGCTGTCAGTACTGTCCCCGCTAAAACATCCATGTGAAGCTGACTCCACTTTACACGCTGTCAGTACTGTCCCTGCTAAAACATCCATGTGAAGCTGACTTCACTTTACACGCTGTCAGTATACTGTCCCTGCTAAAACATCCATGTGAAGCTGACTCCACTTTACACCCTGTCAGTACTGTCCCCGCTAAAACATCCATGTGAAGCTGACTCCACTTTACACCCTGTCAGTACCGTCCCCGCTAAAACATCCATGTGAAGCTGACTCCACTTTATACCCTGTCAGTACCGCCCCCGCTAAACCATCCATGTGAAGCCGACTCAACTTTACACCCTGTCAGTACCGTCCCCGCTAAAACACCCATGTGAAGCTGACTCCACTTCATATCCTGTCAGTACTGTCCCCGCTAAAACATCCATGTGAAGCTGACTCCACTTTATACCCTGTCAGTACTGCCCCCGCTAAACCATCCATGTGAAGCCGACTCCACTTTACACCCTGTCAGTACCGCCCCCGCTAAAACATCCATGTAAAGCTGACTCCACTTCATGGGCTCGATCAACAGATGCAAACACTCGTGCTATCTTAGAAATCCACAAAATGACAGCTATTCTCTTGTTATAGTAAACATCTTTATGTTTGAGTTACTATAAATAGAAAATATTCATATTAATTTTTTCTAAAACATTTTCCATTTGGTACCTTACATTAAATTTTGACAACAAAATATTTTAAAAGAGATATGATTACATATATTATAAATATTTCACTGAAAATCATCAATACGACTAAATATAAAGTAGCAATATTTATCTAAAGACATTATGAAGTCAAGTCTACAAAAGACTAATGTTTGCTCTATTGCCCTCCTGTGATCTATGCTGTTTTTCTCTGGTATTGGGCCACAGAATTCCACAGTCAAACCTTAATGCAAATAACTTAAGCAGAGCAAACACTGTTAGATAAGAGCTAGCTAGGGCACTGCTGACAATACATGCACGTAGCTAGCTTTCTCGGTCTTACAGCCATGTCTATTTTATATCTCAATATAAGTCTCCAACAGGAGCTGGGAGCTGTGCTCAGAGGGACAATCACATCTGTCAATATTGTGTACTACAAATCAATGTGATCAATCTTTGGCTGTCATAAGACACAGTAAACTTAGGGAGAAGAATTTCCAACAAAGTACACAAGTGTATCTGAGAGTCAACACTCAACTTCTGTACATGTTATCATTGTAGTTTAGAGAGTGATATCATTGTAAACCCAATTCAAAATGTTACAACTGTCTAGAGAAGGTTAATCGGGCCTCTCTTCCATCATATAGTGTATATGTATAAAAGCTTTAGGTCTCAAGGCCAATTACTTCTGAAGGGCAACATCAAATACAACAGGAACGTCAAGTTGTTTATATCCCCTGCTCCCCCCTGTTGAAGTGAAAACAACAAATTTTGGTAATTTTAAACTTGTTTTACTCAAAAACAACTAAGTGAAAACTCTAAAAAGCAAAAAGGACCCCTTTGCAATATAATTGATTCATGTTAGAAGTTTGAAGAACAAACCTGTAATTAATGGTTTTTGAGATAAACTCCAGAAATGCAAAAATACACCAAATGTACATATTTAGGGCATCATATCCATGACAAAAAGGATTTGATTTAATCATAAAAATAAAACAACAGAAAGGCTTCCCTCTGTAAGGGGGTTATTTTATGTGTGGGATCTAAAGATCAAATCAGTAAGGTAAAGTAAAGTCCCCACTTTCATTTCAGTTTGTTAACTGAAAGTATTCCTTAATCATTATAAAAATACTATACATTTTACTGATGTATTGCTGCTGACGGGAGCTGACGATCGAGGTAGTTAACATCGGTACTGTTAACAAAATCACTCAGAAGTTAACGTTGTTTAGCAAGGTTTGTGGAGCAGAAAATTAAACTTTCAAGAGATATTACTCTAGAAAAAATAATCAACCACAAATTCCTTTCTTCATGCTCATCGATACACTTGATGTAATTTTACTGTGTCAAGTTCAAAAGAATTCCAACAAACCGGTTAGAAGCAGTTGCATGCACTTACATTAAATATACCAACATAATGCATGTGTAAACATCAAATGTTTTGCACACATAAATCAAATACATCAATAAGATGTATACTACCAACAAAACAGTGAACAGAGGAGATAACACCGGACATGTAACTAGCTACTACACCAAAGATAACTACCTGTGTAGGTGTTAATGCATTCTCACGTCCCCACCACTAAGAACATGCTGAGGAATTTACCACCACTTATTATGGTAATAGTCTAATGTCTCCTCGGTAAAACTAATCTGGCAAAGTTTACTGAACGAAAACTTTCCAAAGAGCTAATGTTTGCAAATACTCATAAACGGTGCCATATAGAGAAGCTAACAAACTCAGAATGACCTTTACATTTATAAAGGTCAAGTCCAGTGTAATGCTGCACTAAACCTAACTACAGGTACCACATATACAGTATACCCTGTATCTATTACCCTGTAAGCTGATACGATGAACATGAAGCTTTACCAACTCCACTCACCATAACGTCCACAAGGAGAAAAGGCTGTAATTGACCTGTGTCCTTAAACACTAAAACAATGTGATTTGTGTCTGGAAATTCTATAGGAAACTGATCTGGTCATCTTTAAAACTTAATGAATCAAGTTTGACATGTTTTACCCAGATTCTGAGGCATGATTGACATTCAAACGTTTATCCATACTGGATAACACATAAATATAACCTATCAAAAATTGGAGGAAATCACTACTATATAAACTAGAAATGTAAGCCAAAGGCTAACTCATATCCTCGCTCCTACATAAACCAGAACTATAAGCTAAATGCTTATTAAGGCAAAGCATTGCAAAGCAATAAAGCCTCCCACCCGTAATGATTTCTTTATTGACTGAGCTGTACACTTATGTAAGTATATATATATATAGATCACTGACATACTTCCTGTACTCCCTTCCAATGTCAAAAAATACTTGCACACCAAATCTTGTTAGCCCAGATGAACAAGTTTTGCTGAAATGTGTCCTACTAGTCAGGACAAATTTTTTTAACAATGGGCCATAACTCTGTAAAAAGGGTAGAAATGGAAAAATACTACCCTGACTCCGGGGTAACTACCATATCTGTAAACTGTCATTGAAATTGGTGCAGTATTATAGGTGGCCATAACTCCTTTTAAAAGGGTCGGAATGAAAAAGTACTACTTGGATGCACAATGTCAGGGGGCAGGGCCCACTTGTGTAAAACATCTCAAAGTTAAGGAAAATCTCAAGCAATGTATTTTCTATGGGAAATCTTAGACTTGAGGAAATCTCAAGAGTTGAGATGTTTTATACAAGTGGGCCCAGTTAACATATCTGTAAACTTTCTTTGAAATTGGCCCAGTAGATTAATAGAAGTTGTCAGGGCAAGGATTTTTCAACAAAGTAACTTTGTAAAAATGGTCAGTATGAAAAAATAAAACCTGGATGCACAACTTCAGGTGGTAGCTACCATATCTGGAAACTTTCTTTGAAATCGATCCTAACGTTAGAAGGAGTTGTCCGGACAAAATGTTTCATGATTTTTTCAACAACGGACCAAAACTTCGTAAAAAATGGTCAGAATGAAAAAATAATACCTGGAAGCACAATATCAGGTGGTAGTTATCATATCTGGAAAGTTTCATTGAAATTGGTCCATTACTTTAGAAGGAGTTGTCCGGACAAACGTTTTCTACAGACAGACGGACGGACGGATGGACAAGCTGATTCCAGTGTCCCCCCCTAACTTCGTTGCAGGAGGTATAATAAGTAGCAATGGAGACTACTAGCTGAACCTCAGGGTTTATTTCTGGTATTCCTCAGATCTACTGGTCAGACCGATCCGTCTTTACACCTGATAGGTACAACCACTCCCCGATCAGGATCGGAGCTGTGTGATAGATCTCGTGATAGATCGATACCTGAATCATGTCAGCTTGACAAAGGGTGTAACCTGAACTAGATCAGCCATCAATATGTGTCTTATCTTTCCTTCAATACACTGTCATTTCATCGACCTTGAGTTAGTTGTGAGATAGAAACTGTTTTCTCCTTAACCCACATGACCTTAAAATATACAGGGCTATCGTTTACACCTTCAGGCACAATGATAGTAAGTAATTGTTTTATTACAACGTGTTAGAGGAAACTCCTGTCATGAACAGGTTTAGAAGGACATGTTAAATGTGTAGTACGAATTGTTTTTGTCAGTTTTGGAATAAAATGGTTCGTGTAGATCTTCATTGACTTTTATCGAAATGTTAATATCAACTGAGTGAAGTTGGAAAATAGACCCCCACATAGAAGGATTGGAAAATAGACCCCCACATATAAGGATTGGAAAATAGACCCCCACATATAAGGATTGGAAAATAGACCCCCACATATAAGGATTTTCCAACGGAAATAAACCATATGACACCTAGACCAAAAGGAGGAGTGGTGCTATTTTCACACACCTTTTTATTTATACACACACAGATCAGATGTTGAATTTTACAATTAGAAAATACCTGGAATATGTCTAACAAGTTCAGAATGGAATCAAAAGCATATGATTCCCTTTAAAACAGCTCTTTTATGGAGATCCTTAAATGGTAGATGATTTTCAAGGGATTTCCAATTGTTTAAAGAGAAATTAAAGTTTTCTATACACAATCACCAGACAAATATTGACAGCCTGAGCTTAACCCCACATATAGTGTCTCACAAAACATATTTCTAGTCAAGTATCTCCAAAAAAACTTAAAGTTCTGGAAAAACCTCCCCCAAAAAATAATTCTAGTAAAGGATGTCCCAAAATATATAGTTCTTAGAAATTATGTTTAAAAATACAGTTTTAGTCAAATATTTCCACAAAGATGGTTCCAGTAAATTAACTCCCATATATCAGAATAAAAACAGAAAGTGACATACCCAATATATAACAAAGGGTCATTTTAATGTTATCATGCTATCTCATTTATCATGCTTTCCTAAAATGAGTTCAAAGATATCAAACATAGATAGCTCAGAACAGAATACCTCAGATACCTCAGCCATTATTATTGTGTTATTACCTCAGATACCTCAGCCATTATTGTTGTGTTATTACCTCAGATACCTCAATTGTTGTGTTATTACCTCAGATACCTCAGCCATTATTGTTGTGTTATTACCTCAGATACCTCAGCCATTATTGTTGTGTTATTACCTCAGATACCTCAATTGTTGTGTTATTACCTCAGATACCTCAGCCATTATTGTTGTGTTATTACCTCAGATACCTCAGCCATTATTGTTGTGTTATTACCTCAGATACCTCAGTTGTTGTGTTATTACCTCAGATACCTCAGCCATTATTGTTGTGTTATTACCTCAGATACCTCAATTGTTGTGTTAATACCTCAGATACCTCAATTGGTGTGTTATTACCTCAGATACCTCAGCCATTATTGTTGTGTTACTACCTCAGATACCTCGCCATTATTGTTGTGTTATTACCTCAGCTACCTCAATTGTTGTGTTAATACCTCAGATACCTCAATTGTTGTGTTATTACCTCCGATACCTCAATTGTTGTGTTAATCCCTCAGATACCTCAATTGGTGTCTTATTACCTCAGATACCTCAATTGTTGTGTTATTACCTCAGATACCTCAGCCATTATTGTTGTATTAACAAATTATCAGACTCGCACTAAACCAGAAGCAGAATAAGACGTTCTCCCTTTAAAGCTTGTAGAGGACATGTAGATAAATGATGTTCTGTTAAGGCACACTGGTAATAATGACACCTGACAGGCCGAGGGTTAACATGACATCCTAAGTAAATCATGTCGTCTCGGTTTTGAAAATGTTTAATCCATTAAGATTCAATGTACAATTGCACAGATTATATTCCATTTAATTTCAATCTAATTCCTATAGGCAAAAGTAAATTAACAAATACAACTTAATCATCTCAAAACCTTTCTGGAGCCGAAGATGTGTATACAATAATATAATTCGAACAGGTTAAACATTATTTATTTAATTTTGTTCGAACTGACCGGAGGTTTACCGTAGATAATCATATCCACTGTGATATCTTTATTTTGTCTTTAGTTTAGTTCCTCTGTAATATCTGGAGATTTAGAATAAACACATTTTCCCCTGTTATATCTGGAGATCTAGAATTAACACATTTTTCTTTGTGATATCTGGAGATCTAGATTTAACAAATTTACCCCTGTTATATCTGGAGATCTAGAATTAACACATTTACCCCTGTTATATCTGGAGATCTAGAATTAACACATTTTCCCCTGTTATATCTGGAGATCTAGAATTAACACATTTACCCCTGTTATATCTGGAGATCTAGAATTAACACATTTACCCCTGTGATATCTGGAGATTTAGATTTAACACATTTTTCTCTGTGATATCTGGAGTTCTAGAATTAACACATTTTTCTCTGTGATATCTGGAGTTCTAGAATTAACACATTTACCCCTGTTATATCTGAAGATTTAGATTTAAAATATTTTCTCCTGTTATATCTGGATACCTAGAATTAACAGATAATTCAACCCAATGTCCTCTGTGATATCCCCGGTCTCTATTTAACACTATTCCTCATTAATATTCTGGGGATTTAAATAAGATATGTTTCCCTATTACATCTAGAGGTCTAGATTTATCACATTTTTTGTGAAATCTGGGAATCTACTATCAACTTTTAAAGACAGAGATTTGATTTATTCCCTTAAATAATAATTATGCTATAAAACTCTGTTAAACAACTTTTTCAACTGAATTGCTAAACTGACAGTTCTGTAGATGCATATTTAAACACCCTATGATGTCTGGGGCCCGAAATGTTTTGATATATCTTACAGAACAGTTTTCAGATTGTTCCCTTGACACAAGGAACATAAATAACGTAAACCTTAACAATTTGTTGCAGTGTTATTGTCTGCACACTACAATGTGGAGATCTCTCTAGTTTATTTTAGCCATGGATGACTGACTTAACTAATCAATACATACTGCAAGAAATTTGTCTCAGTGTCTGCTGTTTTCTGTTTTAATATCATTATAAAACCCACTATGGGATCAGTGTCTGCTGTTTTCGTTTCAATATCATTATAAAACCCACTATGGGATCAGTGTCTACTGTTTTCTGTTTTAATACCATTATAAAACCCAATATGGGATCAGGGTCTGCTGTTTTCTGTTTTAATACCATTATAAAAAAAACCTATGGGATCAGTGTCTGCTGTTTTCTGTTTTAATACCATTATAAAACCCACTATGGGATCAGTGTCTGCTGTTTTCTGTTTTAATATCATTATAAAACCCACTATGGGATCAGTGTCTGCTGTTTTCTGTTTTAATACCATTATAAAACCCACTATGGGATCAGTGTCTGCTGTTTTCTGTTTTAATATCATTATAAAACCCACTATGGGATCAGTGTCTGCTGTTTTCTGTTTTAATATCATTATAAAACCCACTATGGGATCAGTGTCTGCTGTTTTCTGTTTTAATATCATTATAAAACCCACTATGGGATCAGTGTCTGCTGTTTTCTGTTTTAATATCATTATAAAACCCACTATGGGATCAGTGTCTGCTGTTTTCTGTTTTAATATCATTATAAAACCCACTATGGGATCAGTGTCTGCTGTTTTCTGTTTTAATATCATTATAAAACCCACTATGGGATCAGTGTCTGCTGTTTTCTGTTTTAATATCATTATAAAACCCACTATGGGATCAGTGTCTGCTGTTTTCTGTTTTAATATCATTATAAAACCCACTATGGGATCAGTGTCTGCTGTTTTCTGTTTTAATATCATTATAAAACCCACTATGGGATCAGTGTCTGCTGTTTTCTGTTTTAATATCATTATAAAACCCACTATGGGATCAGTGTCTGCTGTTTTCTGTTTTAATATCATTATAAAACCCACTATGGGATCAGTGTCTGCTGTTTTCTGTTTTAATATCATTATAAAACCCACTATGGGATCAGTGTCTGCTGTTTTCTGTTTTAATATCATTATAAAACCCACTATGGGATCAGTGTCTGCTGTTTTCTGTTTTAATATCATTATAAAACCCACTATGGGATCAGTGTCTGCTGTTTTCTGTTTTAATATCATTATAAAACCCACTATGGGATCAGTGTCTGCTGTTTTCTGTTTTAATATCATTATAAAACCCACTATGGGATCAGTGTCTGCTGTTTTCTGTTTTAATATCATTATAAAACCCACTATGGGATCAGTGTCTGCTGTTTTCTGTTTTAATATCATTATAAAACCCACTATGGGATCAGTGTCTGCTGTTTTCTGTTTTAATATCATTATAAAACCCACTATGGGATCAGTGTCTGCTGTTTTCTGTTTTAATATCATTATAAAACCCACTATGGGATCAGTGTCTGCTGTTTTCTGTTTTAATATCATTATAAAACCCACTATGGGATCAGTGTCTGCTGTTTTCTGTTTTAATATCATTATAAAACCCACTATGGGATCAGTGTCTGCTGTTTTCTGTTTTAATATCATTATAAAACCCACTATGGGATCAGTGTCTGCTGTTTTCTGTTTTAATATCATTATAAAACCCACTATGGGATCAGTGTCTGCTGTTTTCTGTTTTAATATCATTATAAAACCCACTATGGGATCAGTGTCTGCTGTTTTCTGTTTTAATATCATTATAAAACCCACTATGGGATCAGTGTCTGCTGTTTTCTGTTTTAATATCATTATAAAACCCACTATGGGATCAGTGTCTGCTGTTTTCTGTTTTAATATCATTATAAAACCCACTATGGGATCAGTGTCTGCTGTTTTCTGTTTTAATATCATTATAAAACCCACTATGGGATCAGTGTCTGCTGTTTTCTGTTTTAATATCATTATAAAACCCACTATGGGATCAGTGTCTGCTGTTTTCTGTTTTAATATCATTATAAAACCCACTATGGGATCAGTGTCTGCTGTTTTCTGTTTTAATATCATTATAAAACCCACTATGGGATCAGTGTCTGCTGTTTTCTGTTTTAATATCATTATAAAACCCACTATGGGATCAGTGTCTGCTGTTTTCTGTTTCAATACCATTATAGAACCCACTATGGGATCAGTGACTGCTGTTTTCTGTTTAAATACCATTATAGAACCCACTATGGGATCAGTGACTGCTGTTTTCTGTTTTAATATCATTATAAAAACCACTATGGGATCAGTGTCTGCTGTTTTCTGTTTTCATATCATTATAAAACCCACTATAGGATCAGTGACTGCTGTTTTCTGTTTTAATACCATTATAAAACCCACTATGGGATCAGTGACTGCTGTTTTCTGTTTCAATACCATTATAGAACCCACTATGGGATCAGTGTCTGCTGTTTTCTGTTTTCATATCATTATAAAACCCACTATAGGATCAGTGACTGCTGTTTTCTGTTTTAATACCATTATAAAACCCACTATGGGATCAGGATAGAGGTCTGGGAATCTCTATTTCTAGTAACTTTTGGTTTGTTTGTGTTTTACATCCTATTAACTGCTATGGTCATTTTAGGATTGCCAGATTTTTCTTGTTACAGTGTTACTGTATCTACAGGTATCTGTAGTAGTGGTGTAATCATGTTACTGTAACTATTTCTAGTAGTGGTGTTTCTGTAACTATTTCTAGTAGTGGTGTTAATGTAACTATTTCTAGTAGTGGTGTTACTGTAACTATTTATAGTAACAGTGTTACTGTAACTATTTATAGTAACAGTGTTACTGTATCTACCGGTATCTGTACATAGTAGTGGTGTAAGTACTGTAGCTATTTCTAGTAGTGGTGTTTCTGTAACTATTTCTAGTAACAGTGTTACTGTAACTATTTATAGTAACATTGTTACTGTATCTAACGGTATCTGTACGTAGTAGTGGTGTAATCATGTTACTAGTAGTGGTGTTACTGTAACTATTTCTAGGGTATTATTACTGTAACTATTTCTAGGGTATTATTACTGTAACTATTTCTAGTAGTGGTGTTACTGTAACTATTTATAGTAACAGTGTTACTGTAACTATTTACTGTAACTATTTCTAGTAATGGTGTTACTGTAACTATTTCTAGTAGTGGTGTTACTGTAGCTATTTCTAACGGTATTGTTACTGTAATTATTTTTAGCGATGGTGTTATTGTAACTTTTTTGAACAGTATTGCTACTGTAACTGTTTCTAGCATTGTGTTACTGTAACTTTCTCTAGCAGTAGTGTTACTACATGTTACAACTATTTCTAATTGTGCGTTCATATTATTACTAGAAACAGTGTTAATGTAGCTATTTCTAGCTGAATAGTGTTTGTGTAACTATTTCAAACCTTTTCCCTGAACTTGAATACAAGTATAAGAATGAAGCATATATGGGATGGATAGCAATAAAACAAAGGTATTACAGCGTATCAGTGTTTGTTGTAGAATGTTTACAATCGTAGAGGTCCAAAAACCTGCCATGATCATTGTTTCAAGTAAAAATTGTTACATCGATAATTGAAAGCTTGTTAAACAGTACATCTCAAATAAAATTGTTACAATCTATACAAGTTTTTGTCTACAGCAATATGCATTAACCTGTGTGTCAATACAGAATCTTTGTACTTAGTTCTAGAGCTGCATATCACCAATACAATACCACTATGTGTGGAGCACGGGGAAATCAATCCTAGTGTGGATATTGATTCAAACGTGAAATACATACAACATATCCACTATACAATAATAAGAAATACTAAAATTTGTTTAGGGATCAATCCTTTGTACCCAAACCAAACACAGAGAGGAGCTGAAAGTGGGCAGTGAGGGATGGCTTGCGGATACCCTACATAGGCACCGTGGACAAACGGCCATACGCAGACACCTCAAACTGTAATCTAGTATTTTATCAAGCAATTCAAATGACGATCTGTGTCATTCGATGAAAATATTTAAAATAGACTCACCTGTATCCCTTGATTCCCTGGATATGTCGCCTGTCCCAAATAGTGCCACTTGTCCTATTAATTAATGTCACCCGTCCCTATTTGGTGTCATCTGTCCTAATTAGCACTATCTACTAGATGTCTGGACCTATCTGTAAAACAATGGTCAAAACATGTATAATCTCACTATTTCAGGTATGATCGTACATTCCATATTATCTGTAATATAATATGACAATTTGGCCAGGTAAGACATATTTAGTGAGCTAATATCCAAACATGTGTCGTACAGGTGTACACTATATACCTGAAGGTTGGAGCTGTCTTATCTATGTACCTACATGTAGTCATACCCACTTGTGATATTTAAACCCTTACACCGTTTCACTTTAGAACAGAATCAAGCAATATATTGGCCTCTTCATAATTAAATCTTTTAAGATACATGTTTGTTGTTTCAGGTGAGGTATACATTCTGATAAGGCTATCTTTTGATATGTGGACAATGATAATTCTTGTAAAGAGATATTCTCTGGAACAATAGAACCTTTGTCCTTATGACATAATTAATACAATGCGTAAAATTCATCTGTCAAACAATACTCAAACCCTTTCTTAGCTCTCTCAGGTAATACCCATTCTGAGCATTATATGTATTCCAGTTTGTCTTTTCAGTTATTTGTTAACATTCTAGAGAGGTATAATACTGTAACAAAATTGGAGCGACCAGGTAGCTCAATTTGTACAGCAACCATGCATCCAGGGTTCAGAAGGTTTCAGGTTCAACTCCCAGTCAGCTGGCTGTATATTTTCCTGTGTCCTATTTCAGTGGTCCCTGTGACCAACCTTTGTTTCAAGCATTTAGGTGTACACTTGGCAAGGGGGTACCTAAACTTGGGTTGTAAATAATATTATCTTCTGGGACAAAAACTTCAAAAAAGGAGGGAGGAATGTAGCAGAAATTGAGTGGGATGTTTGCCGGCAAACAGGCAGCTAATTGGCAAAGCATCAGTCTAGAGTTTGGAAGGCTCTAGGTTTCAATCTTGGTCTGGCCATTTTCTTGTTACAAAACCATGATTTTTTCTGACATGAATTGGGCAAGATATTTCAAGCCATATTGACTACAACTCAATTGATATTTCTTATGTTTTCCCATCTGTTGAGTAACTCCTGAAATAAGCACTTGGTAGTTCCTTAGCGTATGCTTACTACACAGTACACTATACATACCGTCACAATCAACTGAGTCCTGCCATCATCAGCAGAGTCCTGAGCACTGTCCCATCAGCTGAGTCCTGGGCACTGTCCCATCAGCTGAGTCCTGGGCACTGTCCCATCAGCTGAGTCCTGGGCACTGTCCCATCAGAAATATCTCAAGAATAGGTCCAACTCAAACACAAGGCCAGCAACCTGGAGTATCCCGAGTCAGGTTAGATAGACATTACAACCTGGAGTATCCCGAGTCAGGTTAGATAGGCATGACAGCCTGGCTGGAATATTACTGTTATTTCTATAGGACAGGCTGTCAATCGTACAACTCCCAATAAATTAAATATGATGTTAATGTTAGTAGGATAATGCTATGAACATCTCCTTGCATCGCAGACTTATTTTTACAAACCAGGATAATGCTCCAATACACAAATAACCATCCAAAGGTGTGAAGTTATCCAGGTTGTCAAGGGTTCCATTACTTACGTCAATTCTGTTTGAAAATCTGCAGCCAGAGAACAGATGGAGAGGAGAACCATCATTGTTAGTCACCCTTCACCGACTTGTGTTGGACAGGAAACAGTTGGCAGCTCTGTCAAACATTCTACCTAGCTTCTCTCTTCAATCAAATTATCAACTTCACAAACAACCCAATCAATTGATTTCAGAAATCTATTTAATGTTCAATGATGCAGTTCTTACCAGCATGAACTGCTAGGAACATC
>NW_018407748.1:67068-67717 GCF_002113885.1 Mizuhopecten yessoensis | reverse complement strand
GTTACCTCTACAGTATAACATGTACTACAGGCTACCTCTACAGTACAACATGTACTACAGGTTACCTCTACAATATAACATGTACTACAGGTTACCTACACAGTATAACATGTACTACAGCCTACCTCTACAGTATACCATGTACTACAGGTTACCTACACAGTATAGTATAACATGTACTACAGGCTACCTCTACAGTACAACATGTACTCCAGGTTACCTCTACAATATAACATGTACTAACGGTTAACTATACAGTATAACATGTACTACAGGTTACCACTACAGTATAACATGTACTACAGGTTACCTCAACAGTTTAACATGTACTACAGGTTACCTACACAGTATAGTATAACATGTACTACAGGCTACCTCTACAGTACAACATGTACTACAGGTTACCTACACAGTACATATACTACAGGTTACCTCTACAGTATAACATGTAACACAGGTTACCTACACAGTACATGTACTACAGGTTACCTCTACAGTATAACATGTATTACAGGTTACCTCTACAGTATAACATGTACTACAGGTTACCTACACAGTATAACATGTACTACAGGTTACCTGCACAGTATAACATGTAATACAGGTTACCTACACAGTACAACATGTACTACAGGTTACCTCTACAGTA
>NW_018407748.1:31092-67030 GCF_002113885.1 Mizuhopecten yessoensis | reverse complement strand
TACTACAGGTTACCTCTACAGTATAACATGTATTACAGGTTACCTCTACAGTATAACATGTACTACAGGTTACCTCTACAGTATAACATGTACTACAGGTTACCTACACAGTACAACATGTACTACAGGTTACCTCTACAGTATAACATGTACTACATGTTACCTCTACTGTATAACATTTACTACATGTTACCTCTACAGTACAACATTTACTACAGGTTACCTACACAGTACATATACTACAGGTTACCTACACCGTACAACATGTACTACGGGTTACCTCTACAGTACATCATGTACTACAGGTTCCCCCTACAGTATAACATGTGTTACAGGTTACCTCTACAATATAACATGTACTACAGATTACCTACACAGTACATGTACTACAGGTAACCTCTACAGTATAACCTGTAACACAGGTTACTTCTACAGTAACATGTAACACAGGTTTCCTCTACAGTATAACTAACATGTAACACAGGTTCCCTCTACAGTATAACCTGTAACACAGGTTACTTCTACAGTAACATGTAACACAGGTTTCCTCTACAGTATAACATTTACTACATGTTACCTCCACAGTACAACATGTAACACAGGTTCCCTCTACAGTATAACATGTGCTACAGGTTACCTACACAGTATATCTTGTTCTACAGGTTACCGCTACAGTATAACATGTACCACAGGTTACCTCTACAATATAACATGTACTACAGATTACCTACACAGTATAACATATACTACAGGTTACCTACACCGTACAACATGTACTACAGATTACCTACACAGTATATCTTGTTCTACAGGTTACCGCTACAGTATAACATGAATTACAGGTTACCTACACCGTACAACATGTACTACAGATTACCTACACAGTACATGTACTACAGGTAACCTCTACAGTATAACTAACATGTAACACAGGTTTCCTCTACAGTATAACAAGTACTACAGGTTACCACCATAATACAATTGAACAACAGTTATATCTACATGGTTACTGCAATCAAATCTAGATAATAAGACCTCTACAGTATAACTAACATGTAACACAGGTTACTTCTACAGTAACATGTAACACAGGTTACCTCTACATGTTACCTCTACTGGATAACATTTACTACATGTTACCTCTACAGTGCAACATTTACTACAGGTTAACTCTACAGTACAACATTTAGTACAGGTTACCTCTACAATATAACATGTACTACGGTTACCTACACAGTATATCTTGTTCTACAGGTTACCTCTACTGTATAACATGTACTACGGTTACCTACACAGTACATGTACTACAGGTAACCTCTACAGTATAACTAACATGTAACACAGGTTTCCTCTACAGTATAACTAACATGTAACACAGGTTTCCTCTACAGTATAACTAACATGTAACACAGGTTCCCTCTACAGTACCACATGTACTACAGGTTACCTCTACAGTATAACATGTACTACAGGTTACCTCCATAATACAATTGAACATCAGTTATTGTTCTACATTGTTACTGCAATCAAATCTAGATAATAAGTATAGGTAAGATCAAGGTCATGTTTTTTGCCAGTTACTTCCGTAATGAGTACTGTTTCAAGATGTGTACTGAAGTTTTAATTGATTTGTATAATGACCTTGAGGTTAATTGCATCACATGTCATGAAGGTTGTCAATACCAACCATTCACCATTTTACCCATCTCCTTATTCATCAATATCATACTGATGTATTAATTATTACAAAGATCCAGTGATGGATGTGAAATGTGCTGAAAATATATTGTATATTACCCTTTAATCTGTCTCTCAATCACACTAATGACTGGCCCTCATCAGCAGACAATGTGTTGTGTCAACTTCTACTGATAACTATAACCCAATACAATATCAACAAACATAATTTCATATAATCAATTACTATCAAATACATGTGTAGGTTTATTTCCACAAAGATTGAGTCAGTAACTATGAGATCTATGAGGCAGTAGGATATTTGTATTTACAGTAACTTACAGGCTCAGCCTCTATTAAGCCTCAAGTATTTAAGTTAATATCAGACACATCAGTATGTCCAATTAGAGTAGAACAGTAACTACCAGTACAGTATCAGAGGGTTTGAACACTCACCTGAGTAATAGTGTAAACAAGACTAGAGAAACCTGTCTGAATCAGCACCCAGAAAAACTTTGTGACATCATCCTTAGGTAGGAGGTTTGAAGTTGAACTTGACTTCAGTCTTTCTAAAATACTAAAAACATTTGATGACAAGGTTTCATGATAATACCAAGGGAAGTCACCATACCAAGATGGTCAGAAAATCAGAGTGTAACAATCTTGTTTAAATTATCTTGTTTGAATTATGCATGGAATCACCACAGAACACTAGCACTCCCCAAGGCGGGCAGGGTTTGATTCCACGATCAGACGTGAAAAGGTATAGATTCAACTGCTCGACCACATGGGTTTTCTCAAGGTACTCGGGTTTCCTACCACATTCATACCCCCGCGCGCCAATATCTGGGCCAACAAGAGCGCTAATATCCGGGCCAACAAGAGCGCTAATATGTGGGCCAACAAATGCGCTAATACCCGGGCCAAAAAGAGCGGTAATATCCGGGCCAACAAGAGCGCTAATAGCTGGGCCAACAAATGCGCTAATACCCGGGCCAAAAAGAGCGGTAATATCCGGGCCAACAAGAGCGCTAATAGCTGGGCCAACAAATGCGCTAATACCCGGGCCAAAAAGAGCACTAATATCCGGGCCAACAAGAGCGCTAATAGCTGGGCCAACAAATGCGCTAATACCCGGGCCAAAAAGAGCGCTAATATCCGGGCCAACAAATGCGCTAATACCCGGGCCAAAAAGAGCACTAATATCCGGGCCAACAAGAGCGCTAATATGTGGGCCAACAAATGCGCTAATACCCGGGCCAAAAAGAGCGGTAATATCCGGGCCAACAAGAGCGCTAATAGCTGGGCCAACAAATGCGCTAATACCCGGGCCAAAAAGAGCGCTAATATCCGGGCCAACAAAAGCGCTAATACCCGGGCCAACAAGAGCGCTAATAGCTGGGCCAACAAATGCGCTAATACCCGGGCCAAAAAGAGCACTAATATCCGGGCCAACAAGAGCGCTAATATCCAGGCCAACAAGAGCGCTAATATCTGGGCCTACAAGAGCGCTAATATCCGGGCCAACAAGTGCGCTAATACCCGGGCCAAAAAGAGCGCTAATATCCGGCCAACAAGAGCGCTAATATCCAGGCCACCAAGAGCGCTAATATCTGGGGCAACAAGAGCGCTAATATCTGGGGCAACAAGAGCGCTAATATCTGGGGCAAAAAGAGCGCTAATATCTGGGCCAACAAGTGCGCTAATACCCGGGCCAAAAAGAGCACTAATATCCGGGCCAACAAGAGCGCTAATATCCAGGCCACCAAGAGCGCTAATATCTGGGGCAACAAGAGCGCTAATATCTGGGCCAACAAACGCACTAACACCCGGGCCAAAAAGAGCGCTAATATCCGGCCAACAAGAGCGCTAATATCCAGGCCAACAAGAGCGCTAATATCCGGGACAACAAGAGCGCTAATATCTGGGCCAAAAAGAGCGCTAATATCCGGCCAACAAGAGCGCTAATATCCGGGCCAACAAGAGCGCTAATATCTGGGCCAACAAATGCGCTAATACCCGGGCCAAAAAGAGCGCTAATATCCGGGCCAACAAGAGCGCTAATATCCAGGCCAACAAGAGCGCTAATATCCGGGCCTACAAGAGTGAGTAATATAAGTTGTAAATACTTGTCTCATAATTGTTGTAAAAGAAATGAAGTTCATATTCATATTTACACATTCATTGTAGTCTACAAAAACAATCTACCCTGTGATGGAGCTAGGTGAAGTTGTTCCTTTGAATACTCCAGTTGTTGGTCAGAACTTGTGTGAATGGACAGACAGATGACATCTACTACCAGACTCCCTTGAGAGGTCAGAGATACCCAAGGTGTAATGGACAGACAGATAACATTTACTACCAGACTCCCTTGAGAGGTCAGAGATACCCAAGGTGTAATGGACAGACAGATGACATTTACTACCAGACTCCCTTGAGAGGTCAGAGATACGCAAGGTGTAATGGACAGACAGATGACATCTACTACCAGCCTCCCTTGAGAGGTCGGAGATACCCAAGGTGTAATGGACGGACAGATGACTTCTACTACCAGACTCCCTTGAGAAGTCAGAGATACCCAAGGTGGAATGGACAGACAGATGACATCTACTCCCAGACTCCCTTGAGAGGTCCGAGATACCCAAGGTGTAATGGACAGACATATGACATCTACTACCAGACACCCTTGAGAAGTCAGAGATACCCAAGATGTAATGGACAAACAGATGACATCTACTACCAAACTCCCTTGAGAGGTCAGAGATACCCAAGGTGTAATGGACAGACAGATGACATCTACTACCAGACACCATTGAGAAGTCAGAGATACCCAAGGTGTAATGGACAGACAGATGACATCTACTACCAGACTCCCTTGAGAGGTCAGAGATACCCAAGGTGTAATGGACAGACAGATGACATCTACTACCAGACNCATCTCCCTGGGCAGTTTGGTTATTGAGAAGAAGTTTTTTAAAGTTTTTAACATATTTGACCCTTGTGACCTTGAAAATAGATGAAGGTCATTTATTTGAACAAACTTGGTAGCCCTTCATCCCAGTTTGCTTCTGGCCAAATATCATCACCCTAGGCCTTTCGGTTATTAAGAAGAAGTCGTTTAAAGTAAAATATTGACGCCGGACGACGGACGAACGACGGACGGACGACGGACGGACAACGGACGCCGCACCACGGCATAAGCTCACTNAGCATTTCAACAAATACCAACAAGAGGCCCAATGGGCCTGCATCGCTCACCTGGTATAAAACTCACACACGTAACCTTAAAAGTGATCTAAAATAAAGCTACAGGCAAAATATCAGTATTTATGATTAAAATTCATTTAAAAGACCCTGTTAATTTTTTTTAAAACATTTCACCNTTAAGTTGTTTTCTACATGACTTTTTTGAGTCATTGATCTTGCCCTGTTCTAACTTTCCTGCTCTCAATCATTTAAATTTTTGGATTTGAATTATATTAAAAGTCATGCCTCTTAAAGGTAGTGATGACCTACTCTAAGAGAACTTTAACAATAAATATAAATAAATCCTTACACTGATCATGACTTTTTTCCTGAATTAGTTTTTTCATTACATTTAATCTTGTCAATGCCTTCCTACCCATATATACATTCTGCACTTCAAATTCTCAAATATGCCCTTATTAACCATTTAACCTATCATCAAAGATCAGAAATACAGTATTCAAAAAGCCAATTAAAAGTTCTTCTAAACTTCCTGTGAGAAATAGAGTTGAATATACCTATTAACATCAAACAAAGATCAGGCCAACTGAGTCTCAAAGTCAATAATTGGTCATTACATGATATTAAAGCCGGGTGATTTACTCACGGTCCTGTAGCCTTGACCAAAGAAATATCACATCTGCGCTTCATAAAAAACAAATTGTCTCAATTCTAAAGTGTTGGAATTCCTTGCCTATCAAACCTTTGGCTAATATCCTTAATCTACCCTCGTCATACAAGTTTATCTCACAGTTGAAAAGTTTAAATGCCATTCCATCAATGTGATTTGTTAAACTATGTAAAATCTTAGACTGACTTTTTGGATGTACCCTTGACTGTTAGCTCTACTGACATCTGATAGTCTGTGACAGGTGTGGCCGACACCCACAGCCCCTTCTCTACACAGAAACTGGTTGTAGTGCTGAACATACCAGCCACAAAGCGATTCTTTAGATTTGTTGCTAATGACATGAGTAGCCAGCCACTAAGAGCCACAAGGACAGATCTTATCCTACCTACCCTTCAATCAATTCCATTTCAATACATATTAAAATGATATATGTTTATCACATGGGTTGAATATGGCTGTTCTAAGCCCTTCAAATCAAGTAACCACAAGATTGATCTTTTTACATATGATAGATACGGAACTGATGCCGACAAACTTGTGTGTGTGTGAGAGAGTATAAAGTGTATGGCAGGTTATCGTGCCCCTTACAACTAAGTGTGGGTAAGATAATCATGTCCCTGACAACTAAGTGTGTGGTAAGATAATCATACCTTGACAACTTAGTGTGTGGTAAGATAATCATGCCTCTGACAACTAAGTGTGTGGTAAGATAATCATGCCCCTTACAACTAAGTGTGTGGTACGACGACCATGTCCCTGACAACCAAGTGTGTGGCAAGATGACAATGCCCCTACAACTAAGTGTGTGGTAAGATGACCATTCCCCTTACAATTAAGTGTATGATAAGATGACCATGCTCCTTACAACCAAGTGTGTGGTAAGATGACCATGCCCCTTACAACTAAGTGGGTGGTAAGACAACCATGTCCCTGACAACCAGGTGTGTGGCAAGATGACCATGCCCCTACAACTAAGCGTGGGGAAAGATGACCATGCCCCTTACAACTAAGTGTGTGGTAAGATGATCATGCCCCTTACAACTAAGTGTGTGGTAAGACGACCATGTCCCTGACAACCAAGTGTGTGGCAAGATGACCATGCCCCTACAACTAAGTGTGTGGTAAGATGACCATGCCCCTTACAACTAAGTGTGATGTAAGATGACCATGCCCCTTACAACTAAGTATGTGGTAAGATGATCATGCCCCTTACAATTAAGTGTATGATAAGATGACCATGCTCCTTACAACCAAGTGTGTGGTAAGATGACCCATGCCTTACAACCAAATGTTTGGTAAGATGACCATGCCCCTTACAACTAAGTGTGTGGTAAGAAAACCATGTCCCTGACAACCAAGTGTGTGGCAAGATGACAATGCCCCTACAACTAAGTGTGTGGTAAGATGACCATGCCCCTTACAACTAAGTGTGATGTAAGATGACCATGCCCCTTACAACTAAGTGTGTTGTAAGATGACCATGCCCCTTACAAATAAGTGTGTGGTAAGATGACCATGCTCCTTACAACCAAGTGTGTGGTAAGATGACCCATGCCTTACAACCAAATGTGTGGTAAGATGACCATGCCCCTTACAACTAATTGTGTGGTAAGATGATCATGCCCCTTACAACTAAATGTGTGGTAAGATGATCATGCCCCTTACAACTAAATGTGTGGTAAGACAACCATGTCCCTTACAACTAAGTGTGTGGTAAGATGATCATGCCCCTTACAAATAAGTGTGTGGTAAGATGACCATGCTCCTTACAACCAAGTGTGTGGTAAGATGACCCATGCCTTACAACCAAATGTGTGGTAAGATGACCATGCCTCTACAACTAAGTGTGTGGTAAGATAATCATGCCTCTTGACAACTAAGTGTGTGGTAAGATAATCATGCCCCTTACATCTAAATGTGTGGTAAGATAATCATGCCCCTTACAACTAAGTGTGTGGTAAGATGACCATGTCCCTGACAACCAAGTGTGTGGCAAGATGACAATGCCCCTACAACTAAGTGTGTGGTAAGATGACCATGCCCCTTACAACTAATTGTGTGGTAAGATGATCATGCCCCTTACAACTAAGTGTGTGGTAAGATAATCATGCCTCTGACAACTTAGTGTGTGATAAGATAGTCATGCCCCTTACAACTTAGTGTGAGGTAAGATGATCATGCTCCTTACAACCAAGTGTGTGGTAAGATGACCCATGCCTTACAACCAAATGTGTGGTAAGATGACCATGCCCCTTACAACTAAGTGTGGTAAGTTGGCCATGTCCCTTACAACCAAATGTGTGGTAAGATGACCATGCCTCTACAACCAAGTGTGTGGTAAGATTATCATGCTCCTTACAACCAAGTGTGTGGTAAGATGACCATGCCTCTACAACCAAATGTGTGGTAAGATGACCATGCCTCTACAACTAAGTGTGTGGTAGGAAATCATGCCTCTGACAACTAAGTGTGTGGTAAGATAATCATGCCTCTTGACAACTAAGTGTGTGTTAAGATAATCATGCCTCTTGACAACTAAGTGTGTGGTAAGATAATCATGCCTCTTGACAACTAAGGGTGTGGTAAGATAATCATGCCCCTTACAACTAAGTGTGTGGTAAGATAATCATGCCCCTTACAACTAAGTGTGTGGTAAGATAATCATGCCCCTTACAACTAAGTGTGTGGTAAGATAATCATGCCCCTTACAACTAAGTGTGTGGTAAGATAATCATGCCCCTTACAACTAAGTGTGTGGTAAGATAATCATGCCCCTTACAACTAAGTGTGTGGTAAGATAATCATGCCCCTTACAACTAAGTGTGTGGTAAGATAATCATGCCCCTTACAACTAAGTGTGTGGTAAGATAATCATGCCCCTTACAACTAAGTGTGTGGTAAGATAATCATGCCCCTTACAACTAAGTGTGTGGTAAGATAATCATGCCCCTTACACCTAAGTGTGTGGTAAGATAATCATGCCTCTGACAACTAAGTGTGTGGTAAGATAATCATGCCTCTGACAACTAAGTGTGTGGTAAGATAATCATGCCTCTTACAACTAAGTGTGTGGTAAGATAATCATGCCTCTGACAACTAAGTGTGTGGTAAGATAATCATGCCTCTGACAACTAAGTGTGTGGTAAGATAATCATGCCTCTTACAACTAAGTGTGTGGTAAGATAATCATGCCTCTTACAACTAAGTGTGTGGTAAGATAATCATGCCCCTTACAACTAAGTGTGTGGTAAGATAATCATGCCCCTTACAACTAAGTGTGTGGTAAGATAATCATGCCCCTTACAACTAAGTGTGTGGTAAGTCTGCCATGTCCCTTACAACTAAGTGTGTGGTAAGTTGGACATGTCCCTTACAACTTAGTGTGAGGTAAGATGATCATGCTCCTTACAACCAAGTGTGTGGTAAGATGACCCATGCCTTAAAACCAAATGTGTGGAAAGATGACCATGCCCCTTACAACTAAGTGTGGTAAGTTGGCCATGTCCCTTACAACTAAGTGTGTGGTAAGATGATCATTCCCCTACAACTAAGTGTGTGGTAAGATTATCATGCTCCTTACAACCAAGTGTGTGGTAAGATGACCATGCCTCTACAACCAAATGTGTGGTAAGATGACCATGCCTCTACAACCAAGTGTGTGGTAAGATGACCATGCCTCTGACAACTAAGTGTGTGGTAAGATGATAATGCCTCTAACAACTAAGTGTGTGGTAAGATGACCATGCCTTACAACTAATTGTGTGGTAAGATGACCATGCCCCTTACAACTAAGTGTGTGGTAAGATGACCATGCCTTACAACTAATAAAGTGGTAAGATGACCATGCCCCTTACGGCCTACAGCAAAAATCATCAATATAGAATCTAATCCTTACAATTATCCGCTCAGTCAAGGACAGAGGTGTGTAATACCCTCTAAATAGGTAAACGCTGCCTTTCAGCTGGCGTAATAAGGTGCAGTCATTCTGTAAAGAGGTAATTAGGCATACTAAATGTCTGCATATCTGTGATTAATCTGTCAACACATCAATCAGATTAGATAATATATCCTCTCTCAGAATTCTCGAGTTGACAATTATCCTTTTTAAAGCAGCCTATACCAAGTAATATCTTTACCCGATTGGTATGTCTCCTGCACATACCTAATATACAAATATTGTATCTCTTGTAAATATACCTGATGTACAACTATTTTATCTCAGGTAAATATACCTAATGTACTTTTTAGCTCAGGTAAATATACCTAATGTACAACTATCATATCTCAGGAAAATATATATAATGTACAACTATCATATCTCTGGTAAATATACCTTATATACAACTATCATATCTCTGGTAAATATAATGTACATGTACAACTAACGTATCTCAGGGGAAATTAAAATAAGAGATTTATAGTGAAATGATGGTATAATTTCAAGGGTTACTGTCATAGATTTGAACACAGAAAAGTGGAAGTGGGATTTCCATTGTTTATGCGAGATATGTTATAATTGTCGTACGGTAGTTTTTCGGTATGAACAATAGGTTTGTTTTGTACATGTACTGTATTACTGTTGGTTTCCTTTGTCAAGCAGATAAAGCTTAAGGCAGATGATTGGCATTGTGGTCTACGACTCAATAAGAAACATTTTCCTAGTTGGTGAAATCAGCTGTCCAGTTTGAGACATTTCATCCCATTCACACTTTAATTACATGAGAAGTCAGATAAATCAGCAATAAACTTACCCAATTTGCCACTAACTGGATGTTCAAATATAGGAACGTAAACATGACTGAGCTGGTTTTGACCCTTGTCTCTAACCTCTGTGATGTTGAAAATCGACCCAGGGCATTTATTCTTATATGAAAAATATCAAGACTCTATGCCTTATAGTTCTTCCTAAGTCCTTAGTTCTTTCTTAATAAATTCAGCCCCTGCAACTTTAAAAGGAGGTTGCAGTAATTAATTGAATACATCTGATATCTCTTAATCACAACAAGCTACAACTTAAATATTTAAGCCTAATAGTTTTATAAAACAGTTGTCTAGAAATTATTATCGTGTCCAACATTTGTACCCCTCAATTGAGGTCAAGGTTATTTATTTGAAAACAAATCTGACAACCCTTTATTACAGCAAGCTACATACAAAACACCTTTACTCCAGACCCAATTATTCTGCATTAGTCATTAGTTTTTAATGCATTTAACCCCTTTGACCGTTAAAGGCGGTTAAGGTTATTTATATGAACAATTCTAATAATCCTTCATCATAGCATGCCACAGATCAAAAAGTTAATACATGGACACTGTGCTGTCACAAACATGTAAGCCCACAGCCACTTTGAACTAACAAGAGGCCCAGAGGGCCTGTATCACTCACCTGAATATGTTTAAAATAATTGGTATTAAGTAAAGATATAGCACTCCATGGTAGGTGCTGTAAGTACATATGAAATTTCAGAAAGATACATCCAGTACTTGAGATATAACAAATTTCAAAAGAGCCCAACCCATATGCCCCTAGGGGTGTCATACCCACCTTTTATACAAAACTGAGTCCCCTTGACCCAAGGATGCTCCAGACTTAATAAGGATAAAATTCTGTAATCCCTAGGGTAGAAGAGTGATTTTGAAGGTTTTACCTCTATTTCCCCTATTCGGCCCCGGCCCTCTGGCCCAAGGGGGGGGCCACACCCACCATTTATACAAAATTGAGTCCCCTTGGCCCAAGGATGCTTCAGACTAAATTAGGATAAAATCTCTTAATCCCTACTGTAGAAGAAGGATTTTGAAGGTTCAGGACTAGTAGCGTTGACGCATAAGCTCACCATGGTTCTTTGGACCAGGTGAGCTAAAAATCATAATTTCACTCCAAGACAATTATTCCATGCAGCAATTTTCATGTTGTTGTTTTTTTAAATTGTGTTCAGTGCTTCGAAAGATCCATGTTATCTTACCATGCAGCTGCTAGTCTTTTTAGCAAAATTAAATGAACCATACAAATTTAACTTTATCTAGAACACTTATAAATGAATATTATATAAAACAATATATTTTCCCAAAAAAATATTACATCAGTCAACCACATCTAAAAAATTCTCATTGACCATCAGCCTATAAAAATCAAGTAGCCCATTTACCAAGAATGCTCTCCCGGGACCATCAGCCAATCACATTCAAGATTTAATCTTGAATGTAGTCTCACGATATATTCTTTTGTTATTTATATTTAAGTTATTCTTCAGAAATCCACAGTTTATCAAAATTAAGAAAGACTAGAACAGATTAAGAGAAAACACATAACATTATTGTTATTAGCATTACTTAAGACTGGATAAAATGTAGAATATAATTATATATCTAATTTTTCATTAAGGCTTACAAATTAAAGATACCTAATTATACAACTACGTAATAATTAAAAGCTTCACAACTTCTAAATACGAAATTGTGGTTGTAATAAGCCTTCACGATAAACTTATATATCTATTACTGTAGTGACCTTCCCCATAATAGAAGTCTCTCATCAGACATTACAATCCATGAACATAAATAGGAAATATAATTGTAATTTTGAATCATGCAATGCCAGATAATAAACTTAAAGCAACTTGTATAAAGGGACATAACTCCTCTTAAATGTGTCTAATGGATTTTTGTCCCACTACAGGCAAAACAACTTTACATACAAATGCATTGTATTTTTTGTACGTAGTTACCTCCACTTAATTTAATTTCAGAAAAAAACGAACAAAGGATGAGTGTCTATAAGGCTCTATTTTGGGTACCGGTATTTTCGGATTTTCACCTCTAATTTGTTCAAAGATGTCCTATTGTATTGCATGCGGAAAAATTAAGGTAAAAGTTTGGCCGAAAGTGAGTTTTTGTACCATATAATACCATTTGTTTTTAACTATAAATTAGAAAGGATATTATTGAGAAAACAAAACACTTTTCATTTGAAAATTACCTTAAACAACCCCTGACTTAATCCTCCAATTTATATAAACAATCTTTAAGTGACGATTGAATTTCTGTAATTTTTCATTCTTTTATATATGCCTGTTTCATTTACACATGTTTTCAAAAACCGAAATGATATAATTTTGTTTTTTCAGCTCATTTTGAAAACAGCAAACTATTTTTGTGATTTACCCTACCCCTTTTGGTACCCCCAAAAACTCACTTTCGGTCAAACTAATACCTTAATTTTTCTGCATGTACCAATACAATAGGACATCTTTGAACAAATTAAATAGGTGAAAATCCGAAAATACCGGGGCCCAAAAAAGGGCCTTATAGACACTCATCCTTTAGCCACTTTCTTTGTCTAGGTTGTCCAGCAGGTTAGAATGTTCAGACCCAGGTCTAACCCAACCAATCTTTACATTCAGAGCACTATTGTTTGTTTTTCTTCAAAAGTCCCTGAAGAAGCTATTTAAAAAATAAATAAATCCAGAAATGATTGTTCAAAGCTATAGCCATGCTGAAAAAATCACTTTTAAATGCACACCAGCTAGTTGTGTTTTTTGCCAGTGGTACATTTACATAAATTCTTAAAAAAAAGTAATATTTAGATGCACACCAGCTAGTTGTGGTTTTTGCCAGTGGTACATTTACATAAATTCTTAAACAAAAGTAATATTTAAATGTACCCAAAAATGGATAGAAAGTAGATCATAAATTGAGAATATGTATCACTATACAAACATATCCAGTATATATTTTTCTATTTCATATATGTTAGTGTTGCACTAACATATATATAAAATAGAAAAATATATCCAGTAAAGGGGCTACACTTCTGCATGAACCAGAAAGAATCACACAACATGCTTGTCACGTAATATCGTATAGATACCTAAACTGTCAAAGAAACCGGTTCATTATGCCAGACAATCTACGTATACAGATGAACAGACGGACATGCTGGTTCCAGTTACCATGGCCACCATTAAGGAAGAGTTTTGTGGTTTTCTCTTCAATTCTCCCATTACAATCTTACAAATCCCCTCCAAGTCATAAGTGGATCAGCAAAACTTGCTGTCATCTGCTTTGCTACCAGTACTGCACAAGTTTATAAACACAACAACTTCATTACATAGCTTTATTTATATATATTCTCAGTTTTCCTTTACAAAATTGTTGCATTTTCCAAGGAAGTACAGAAATTGCTATAAAAGATACATTCTATAAATAACTTGCATATTACGAAGATCCATACTACACTCTAGTAACTTAGTAAAGTGATATCTTTCACACTGACTATACTGCTTCCTTGGTCCTATAAATAATGTTAACTTAAGTTCAATGACAGAAACCATAACCAGATTCTCTGTGAGGACACTGTTGTTTTAGGTTCTCTGTCAATCATCATAAATACTCCTTTCTCCTCAATCTAGAATGGCACACACTGAACAAAACAATTGCTTAAAAAAGCTAGTCATCATTTATTCGCTTGGTCTGTATGTCAGTATGTAAGATTTGAGCTGCCTTACTTTTGGCCAATCAGTATGAGGTAAAACATATTTGCCCAGGTGTGAGACTCCAAATCCCCCATCACAGGTACCGGCCGGTGTGAGACCAATATGGATGGCTAGGCACTTTATTGTGCTATATCACATGTTTCAGTTCTGTCTGGTGAGACACAACCTACTGCACTGTCTACCACAGTTAAAACCTATATTACTAAGATCACAGAGACCTCCTGTATCACGTTTCTATGTCCTCACTGAAAGTCACCCTGTCTTTTGGCGTAAAGTTTTTTTCACGTTCCTCTGAAGTGACAGTAGACAAAATCTCATCCACAAGTCCTTTATTGGAAGAGAAGTATTTCTGTAGCTCCTCCTCTGTTGATTGGGCAATCTGTCGCCGGAGGAACTCCACTTCCCGTGCTAATAGCTGACGGTCCCGGTTTAGTTTGCTCTGACTGGCTATGAGGTCTAGCATCTGGAATCAGAAAAATTGCATGAACAAACCAGACCAACATTTACAAACTCAGGTGAATGCTTAAATCAGAAAATCATAGACAGAAACAGAAACAAACCAAACAAACTCATACTAAAACCAGGAATCAGGAATACAAACTGTCATACTAAAACCAGAAATACAAACTGTCATACTAAAACCAGGAATACAAACTGTCATACTAAAACCAGGAATCAGGAATACAAACTGTCATACTAAAACCAGGAATCAGGAATACAAACTGTCATGCTAAAACCAGGAATCAGGAATTCAAACTGTCATACTAAAACCAGCAATCAGGAATGCAAACTGTCATACTAAAACCAGGAATCAGGAATACAAACTGTCATACTAAAACCAGGAATCAGGAATCAATACACAAAGAACTGAGACGAACTAATAGCCAAAAATGGGAAAACAATGAAAGCTGGAATCCCAGATAGGTTATTTACAACTAGATCTATAACATACACTTGAACAGGAAGTATTTGTCTCTACAATGCTATTAGTAGGTCTGTATGGATAATTATCCACTGTAGGCAAATCACTAGAGAATTTCACTGCAGTTTTCTTTTTATACACAATAACCTCCCCTTAATTTTGTTTTGAATGTAACTGTACATGAACCGACCAGGTTGCTCAGTTGGTGAAAATGTCAGTATAATGATCGGAAGCCCAGGGTTCAAACCCATGTCAGGCCCTGTTTCGTTTTTTCACTCAGATTAGCGTGCTTAGAATTGGGTGGGGGGTTTGCATCTTTATCAATTTATTCTGCAGGCACGGTTTTGAGGGTTTCTTTTCAAAAATGATTATCAAAGCCCTAGTCATATCAAGGAGAAAAGTTTCCCATGCATAGTTAAGGTTTTTGGCAGTACATGTAGTACAAAGTGTCTTTAACTTATTGGTACAAAAACACTCTAACTTGTTAAAATCTACAAAAATCATTCAACCTGTTAAAATCTCCAACTTGGTTGGTTGATGGTAGGGGGAGGTTACTCCCAATTTCCTTTTACTGAATATCAAAGGTGTGAATTCAAGATCTACCTGTTGTGATTGAGTCTGTGTATGGTCATCCATCATTTTCAGTCTTTCCTTCATTTTTTCGTGCACACGAGCATGCTGATCACTGGTGTCCTCCAGATCTTTTAGGCGAGTCACAGCTCGATCCAGACGCATACGTAACTCTTCATTTTGCTTCTTTAAGTTACCATTTTGGGTCCTTCACAAAAACAAACAGGACCGATATATTAACTCTCAACTAAACAACAATCAAAACATCAACTATCAACTCAGCCACAATCAAAACAAACTCTCAACAGGACAGCAGTCAAAACATAACTCAACAAAGCTTACTGACAGACATTTGGGATTATGAAGATACATGAATGAAACTGCGGCAACATTTATACCGTTTATATCAATACATACCTATAGGTTGTTTAGGACTTAGCAGTAACTAGGTCTAATACACAGCATTACACCAAATACATACACTGTGATCTTTCAGATACTTTTTCTTTATAAAAACATTACAAAATTCAAATTTCAACGAAACTAAAAATTTGTAGAAAGAGACATTCAGCGAGCCTAGTAATCTTCAAACCCCAAATGGCCATGTCATCTAAAGATGTGGAGTACAATTTGAACACCCAAACAACAGGTTGTGTGGAGGAAGAAGATCAAACTCTACCTGTTTTTCCTGGTCAGGGTCTCTATCTGGGCAGCTTGTCGTTTACACTCATCCCGTAACTTGCCAATAAGTTTGTTTTGACGTTTAATCATTACATCCATATCATGGGAGGTTCGTGCTAAAAAATGATAACAGAAAGTCTGTGAAAATAGCGAATAAATGCACAATGTAAAACATCAATTCCTTAATGACATGTTTGTCATCTCTATGCAACAATATAATCTAGACAGCTTTGAACAGTCATTATTAATTATAAACAACTGATACGATTGCTGAGAGAGGGTATTTCAAAGCTGAGGATTGCTGTACCATGTTTGTCCTCTATTTCGTCTATGTAGGTATTGAGTTCCTCCTCGCGGTGCTGTGAGCGGTGAGATATAGCCTTGAGGTCCTCATTACGTCCGCGCTCAACGCTGTCTCGGGCCAGCTTTGCCAAGTGAAGCTGTAACACAATAAACCATGGACTTAGAAAGATTGTATTGAAATAAGTCTCCCACTGTCTATGATACATGACTCACAGGCTCAACTATTCAGCGATTAGTCCAAGTATATTCAATAGAATGTCATTCATACATGGTGTTCGGTAATGGAGAGTGTAAGCTGTAGTCTTTATTTTTTGTCTTATGGAGATTTTGTTCAAACTAGTTATAACCAGGTATTTCATTTCAGGTCTGTATTTATTTATTTGTATAGAAGTTATTCAGATAACATGCAGAGTGCTGGGTACTAGGTAAGTCCTACAGGTGTGTGTTGTACTGACAGAATGCTGGGTACTAGGTAAGTCCTACAGGTGTGTGTTTTACTGACAATCAGATATATCAGGTACACAGGACTTGCTTATATAGGTCTCCAGTGATACAGACATCCCCCTGTTATATAGACATCACCAGTAATGTCTAGTGATTTAGTCATCCCCCACTGATTAATTTAATATTCCCCTACCAGAAGGTATGAGAAGTTAGTGTGATAACCCGAGGTTTACCTCTCTCTCCAGGGCCTGTGTAGTGGTGGTGAGGTGTATACATTCCTCTTTGCTGTTCACTAGATCACGTTCAGCCTTCTGTAGACGTCGTCGGGCGTTATCTAGCTCCATTTGCTGCTGAGTTCTCTCCTGTAATTTTTTCAAAAATTCCTTAATTTGGTCAACCAACTACATCCTATTTAGTGTACAAAAAAATCGAGACTTGATAACAGATCAAAAGAGGTGAGAGGAAACAGGATATCTCCCTCCCATGTCATCCCAGACAGTAGAAGGTTAAACAAAGGTTAATCTGCTTTTATCAAAAGTAAACACAGATTCCAATTTATCTAACTTTGTGCGACAATGTGATCACTGGTTCGCACATGTTCTCAGGACACAGGACTAGCATGTCCAGACACTGACCTGGTCCTTGGCACGGCGTAGTGTGTCCATGTCCTTCCTCAGACGGGCCACCTCCTGTTGGGCATGGCTTTTCTGTAGACTGGCATTGGTTGACTCAGCACGAAATGTATCTGTAGACTAGAAAGTTACAAACAAGGCATGACCTTGACCGATAACAACCAGAATGAAACTTATCAAAGCTATGCCAAGGCAGATAAGTCTTTCAAGTTACAACAATGTTACACAAACTGGTTAATTTTATGTTAAAAGCAAACATGTCAAATTTCGTGAAAATCTGAAGAAGAAACACAGCTGCTACAGAGATAACACACCAATTTTTTTTATAAATGTTCTAATTTTAGCAATAGTGACCAAAACCTTGAAGTGATGAAAACTATTCTAAAACATAACAAATGCATGTCCAATGTAAATATCTGTGAAATGTAGACGCTAGAGTGATGAATAAATGAACAAACAATGAGAAAATTAACATTATTTCCTCTAACTGTTTTCCTGATATAAGCTCCTGAATATGAATGCCAAAATTAGAGCTTACAGCAGCATCCGAGCTAACAGGAGAGTCAGAAACAGAGGTCATTTAAGTTCAGCTGTTATGGCATTCTTACCATGGCTGCCTCCTTATCATATCGACGTAGCTGCACCTTGAGTTCATCTAGTTCATTGATGAGCGCCACTTTGTCCCGCGTGACCTTGTCCATTTGTGTAGACATGGCAGCTGTCTGGAGATTGAGCTCCTTTATCTGAAATATATAATCAACATTATAACACTCTGCAAACCATAACGACTGAAACTACATATGAAGTATAATTCATGATATGAATAAATGTACTGTTGTTCAAAACATTCCGTAATAAATGACAAACAAATTGAAGTCCTAACTGAGTAGGAGTATCAAGGTAAAATATACTTGAGTCGTGTATAGCTCTTACATTATGGAGGATGTTATTTTTGCAACTTTTATGGCCTGAAAAATACATATACGAAATATATGCAAGAAGTTTGCTGTATTATTATAAGTTGTTAGAACTTTGACTAATAATAAACCTGAAAGTTGACCCCCTGAATTTATACTAATATGCAACTGATGAAAATGCAACAAATGTGCAGAACCTTAATATCCAAAAATTTAGAGCAAATCTAGAGAAGTATACACTCAAACATTTAAGTGGTGTAGTAATATATAGTACATATATATGTATCAGTGTTATAGGGTATACTTACCCTAGGAACATTGTTACTAACCTTGCCATTTAGTTCCTCTACAATTGTCGTATTTTCCCGTCGCACTGCTTCTCTATCCTCATTCATCTTTATTTGTGTGTCGTTGATATGAGCATCAAACCGGCGCCTCATGCTGTTGAGCTCCTCATTCAACTGTTCCCTCTGTACCATGGCCTGTGAAGGGTAAGTCACATGCTAGTTAATAGTCATATCCCATTTAATCAAACAAAATTAACATTGCAATACTGAAATGCATTGGTTCTTATTTGTTCACCCACAGCATTTTAATATTGTCACTTATTTTAGGGATGTTCTGTTTTATAATTGTCTGTTTACTTTGAAAATGAAGACAGTCTGCCTTACCTGTGTCTGCTCAAACTGGGCCTCCTCCACAAGTTCAATGCCTTTTTTCATCTGCTGGTAGGCTTCCTCCTCACGCCCTACCATCTCAGAAACACGCCCCTTCAGAACCGTCACATGCTCCATCAGTTCATCACGCTCCCTGTAACATCAGACAGATATACAGTTTATGTATATCAACATGAGTATGCTTATCAACCAGATGGTCAGGTGTGATAATGTACTCGCCTTTCACCAAAGCAGCTAAGGTTCAATTCCTTAATCGGACATGAAAAGGTATCGGGTCACCTGCCCTGGCCACAAGGGTATTCTACTGTCAATAAAGTTTCCTCCTACATTGAGATCCTTTGCGCGCTTCCATTCGGGTCAACAAGAGCGATTAATGATATATTTATAAAACTTGTTTTTCAATTGTTGTAAGATAAATGAAGTTTACATTTATAACATGGGTCCCTAATAATTCCAACAACAGCAGGAATGATGTATCTGTTATGATATGTTTGTTGTTGCGATTCAGATCATTATATGTCCATGGATGACTTACTTTGTGAGTTGCATAATGACTTATGTGTGTGACTTTGTGAGTCTGTAGATAATTTATCCTTCAGAGATTTACTTTGTGAGTCTGTCAATGGCCTGTTTGTGGGTGGTGACTTACTTTGTGAGTCTGTCATTGGTTTGTTTGTGGTTGACTTACTTTGTGAGTCTGTCAATGGTCTGTTTAAGGTTGACTTACTTTGTGAGTCTGTAAATGGTCTGTTTGTGGCTGACTTACTTTGTGAGTCTGTCAATGGTCTGTTTACGGGTGACTTACTTTGTGAGTCTGTCAATGGTCTGTTTGCGGCTGATTTACTTTGTGAGTCTGTCAATGGTCTGTTTGCGGACGACTTACTTTGTGAGTCTGTCAATGGTCTGTTTGCGTGTGACTTACTTTGTGAGTCTGTCAATGGTCTGTTTATGGTGGACTTACTGTTTGTGTCTGTCAATGGTCTGTTTGCGGGTGACTTACTGTTTGTGTCTGTCAATGGTCTGTTTGTGGGTGACTTACTTTGTGAGTCTGTCAATGATCTGTTTGCGGGTGACTTACTTTGTGAGTCTGTCATTGGTTTGTTTGTGGTTGACTTACTTTGTGAGTCCGTCAATGGTCTGTTTGCGGTTGACTTACTTTGTGAGTCTGTCAAGGGTCTGTTTAAGGTTGACTTACTTTGTGAGTCTGTCAATCGACTGTTTGTGGCTGACTTACTTAGTGAGTCTGTCAATGGTCTGTTTGCGGGTGATTTACTTTGTGAGTCTGTCAATGGTCTGTTTGTGGCTGACTTACTTCGTGAGTCTGTCAATGGTCTGTTTGCGGCTGATTTACTTTGTGAGTCTGTCAATGGTCTGTTTGCAGGTGACTTACTTTGGGAGTCTGTCAATGGTCTGTTTGCGGGTGACTTACTGTTTGTGTCTGTCAATGGTCTGTTTGTGGGTGACTTACTTTGTGAGTCTGTTAATGGTCTGTTTGCGGTCGACTGACTTTGTGAGTCTATCAATGGTCTGTTTATGGTTGACTTACTTTGTGAGTCTGTCAATGGTCTGTTTGCGTGTGACTTACTTTGTGAGTCTGTCAATGGTCTGTTTGTGGGTGACTTACTTTGTGAGTCTGTCAATGGTCTGTTTGCGGTCGACTGACTTTGTGAGTCTATCAATGGTCTGTTTATGGTTGACTTACTTTGTGGGTCTGTCAATGGTCTGTTTGCAGGTGACTTACTTTGTGAGTCTGTCAATGGTCTGTTTGTGGAAGCCCTTTTGAGCATCGGACAAGTAGGAAGTATCAATAAATATGCCATCCTCTCGGGTAGGGATCACATCCCTCATGCGTAGTTGTGACCTTAGGTCCTCTGTAAGCTGTTCGTATCTCTGGATCTCCTCTCTGGCAAAAACAAAATATCTTATTAAATATGCCCTTTAATCATTTCAAATGTTTGCAACAACACATTTATACTTATACATCTTTGTGCTGAGGCCACTGACTAGGGATGCTGATATGTGATATTTTCCAGTTTCTGCTCTTTTCTATCTAATCCTTATTGATAACAGCAAATGTATCCAAACACAATTACTATATTAATTTAGTCTACTGATACCCTGATAACTAACTTTTCTAGAATTTTTAGAATTTTTTAAGGAACATGGAACAAGGAACAAAGTATTAACAACAAAATATAGTGTAAAAGCTTGTTACAATGTAAATAATTTTAATCCCTGCCTAACCGGAGTCCGTTGCTGGCAGGCTATTCTGCTAGCAACGTATCAAGTCAGAAGAGGATATTTAGACGTCTCTGCAAGCTCAAGCTTCCTATCGACGTTCAACTACTACAAAGAAAAACTGAGCTCAAGAGAAAATATGGGGCCTGTATTGCTTGCCTGTTATTATGAAAGTTTTGTCAGAGCCATGAGTTAATTGACCAACCAGAACTAGAGAAGTGGAACAAGAGGCTCACAGGGCCTTATATATCACTCATTTAATTTAGAATCCCACCATTAAACATCTGGAAAAGTAAGCCTGCTTATGTCAATGACTGTGAACTAAAGTTAACCATATTGATGACAATCAGGTACACTTTAAATGACCAATTGATGGTCTGCAATGCATTTAAAATGACCTTGACCTTTGAATCTAAATATCAATAGGGCTCTGGTCCTGCTACAGTTAGGTCCTACTACAGGTAATGTGTAATGTTTACAAATATTTTTTAGTGTAAAAGGACATGAGCTCTGGCACTGAAGTGAACATATCTACTGCCAGGTACACAAGTGTTATAGGTACAATGTCTAACGAGCCAGTGAGCTATACACACCTGGAGTGGGTTAGTTGGGACTCCAGTCTCTCTGTTCGGGCAGCATGGATAGAACTTAGGCGCTCCTGAAATTTTACATACATCAACAACAGTACAATATTTGTAAACTTTCTGATATTGAAACAAAATTTACCTTAAAATATATGTATGTTTTACATATAAACAAGTTATCTAACAATATGAATTTTTAATGGAAGATTATATGATTAGTTATATTAACTCACCATCTCTATCTGAATGTTGCGAATATCCCGACTTTGGAAAGCCGGTCTTCCGTCATCCATCAGGAAGGAATCGTCTACCTGTCAACAAGATTGGTTTAAGATATAAAATATACACAAATTCTATTGTCACTTATTTCATTCAACTTTTCACACCATTACATAATGTAAGTTCACCTTTAAAACAAAATACTGCTTTGGCATATTTGCCATGGAAACTGGACTAGGCCACAAGAGTGTACGATAGAAAGTTAATGAGAAGGTATCTAAACCAGCCAGGACAGCAAGTCATGACCAGGCTTATCTCTGACAAGGATCCCACCATAATGACAGGGATTAGGCAGGATTAACCTGATATTGTACCTGGTCAGGGAGTCACTCGTTACAGGTGTGGGGGAATTATTACAGGTAAAACTGACCAAGGGTTAAGCTTTAAGTCTTTTAAAGGCAGTCTAACAAAATTATAACTGTGTGTACCACAGAGAAATTACATACCTGTGATAATAACTAACTATTAGTTTCATTTTAAAACATTTCAAGGCTTTCAAATAATTTAATTTGTGATCAGAATATTTAGCATCAGGTATTACCCCTATACAGATGCCTTCTGTTGTCAGATAATTAGAAACAGGTATTACCCGGGCCCTATACAGGTGCCTTCTGTTGTCAGATATTTAGAAACAGGTATTAACCCTATACAGGTGCCTTCTGTTGTCATATAATTAGAAACAGGTATTACCCCTATACAAATGCCTTCTGTTGTCAGATAATTAGAAACAGGTATTCCCCCTATACAAATGCCTTCTGTTGTCAGATAATTAGAAACAGGTATTAACCCTATACAAATGCCTTCTGTTGTCAGATAATTAGAACCAGGTATTAACCCTATACAGGTGCCTTCTGTTGTCAGATAATTAGAACCAGGAATTACCCCTATACAGGTGCCTTCTGTTGTCAGATAATTAGAACCAGGTATTACCCCTATACAAATGCCTTCTGTTGTCAGATAATTGGAAACAGGTATTACCCCTATACAAATGCTTTCTGTTGTCAGATAATTAGAACCAGGTATTAACCCTATACAGGTGCCTTCTGTTGTCAGATAATTAGAAACAGGTATTACCCGGGTCCTATACAGGTGCCTTCTGTTGTTAGATAACTAGAACCAGGTATTAACCCTATAGAGGTGTCTCTGTGATCACTTAATGTTTAATCCTGATTTATAAGTAAAGAAAACCAATACATATCCGAGTAATTATATATAACTTGATTACATTTCCACCACTTGAGTTGAGACATATTTTAAGTTTTTGACCTTTTTTTATCATTGAAAGCCTTTTTCATGGATATGTACAATCTAATCTACTAATTAGAAAAACAGAATAAGCCTGTATAAAGTCAGCTTGCAAATCTGACTACACACTAGATGACAATTTTCAAGTTTATTACAGTGTTTTCATAATCTAGGAATACTATAGAGGGATAACAATTTGTTATGAATGAATACAATAAAACAGTGGTTTGTCTTACCTTGGAAAAATCACCCTCTACACCAAATACTTCTTGCATCACACTTTTCTTTAACTCATCATGAAGTCTTCTGTTTTCATCTAAAAGTTCTCCAACTTTCGCTCTCAGTGCAAACAGCTCTTCCTAAAATACATACCAATTATAAAAAAAACATTAGGCCCAGAGGTCCTGTAATATTTAATACCTGGTTTACACATTGGCTTAATTTACAGGTTACTAGTATAACGCGATGAATGGTTCTAGATAAGGCTAACAGAGTAATGTCAATGGTTTACTGTAGGGCTAACATAGTAATGGCAATGGTTTACTGTAGGGCTACCAGAGTAAGGTCAATGGTTTACTGTAGGGCTTACACAGTAATGTCAATGATTTACTGTAGGGCTAACAGAGCAATGTCAATGGTTTACTGTAGGTCTAACAGAGCAATGTCAATGGTTTACTGTAGTGCTAACAGTGTAATGTCAATGGGTTACTGTAGGGCTAACAGAGGAATGTCAATGGTTTACTGTAGGGCTTACACAGTAATGTCAATGGTTTACTGTAGGGATAACAGAGTAATGTCAATGGTTTTCTGTAAGGCTAACAGAGTAATGTCAATCGTTTACTGAAGGGCTAACAGAGTAATGTCAAGGGTTTACTGTAGGGCTAACAGAGAAATGTCAATGGTTTACTGTAGGGCTTACACAGTAATGTCAATGGTTTACTGGAGGGATAACAGACTAATGTCAATGGTTTAATGTAGGGCTAACAGAGTAATGTAAATGGTTTACTGTAGGGCTAAGAGAGTAATGTCAATGGTTTACTATAGGGCTAACAGAGTAATGTCAAGGGTTTACTGTAGGGCTAACAGAGCAATGTCAATGGTTTACTGTAGGTCTAACACAGTAATGTCAATGGTTTACTGGAGGGATAACAGACTAATGTCAATGGTTTAATGTAGGGCTAACAGAATAATGTCAATGGTTTACTGTAGGGCTTACACAGTAATGTCAATGGTTTACTGTAGTGCTAACAGTGTAATGTCAATGGGTTACTGTAGGGCTAACAGAGGAATGTCAATGGTTTACTGTAGTGCTAACAGTGTAATGTCAATGGGTTACTGTAGGGATAACAGACTAATGTCAATGGTTTAATGTAGGGCTAACAGAATAATGTCAATGGTTTACTGTAGGGCTAACAGAGTAATGTCAATGGTTTACTGTAGGGCTATCAGAGTAATGTCGATGGTTTACTGTAGGGCTAACAGAGTAATGTCAATGGTTTACTGTAGGGTTAATTAGAGTTCCAGTGTATTATGTCAGTGGTTTTGTTAGGATTATATCTGGTTCCAGAGTTTGCTAATTATATCAACAGTATTGTTTTAGCATAACACAGTATAACATCAATGGATTCCTGTCAGGGTTGTATAGACTTTCAGAGAGTTATTTCAATTGTTTTGTGGGTAACAGGTGATTAGGTATTGTGGTTCTGTGTTAGGATTACATAAAGGGGTTATGGTAGTATGACAATATTCCAAAGATTGCTGACCTTGATGTATCTGTTTTCATTTTCTAGCTGGTGAATGTAACTGGTCTGGGTTTGTAAAATGGCTGCCGCTTCCTCGACAGATGGCAAGGGACCATGGACTGCCTTCTGTGGTTCTGGTCCAGTCATTTTTTGTATGTGCTGCAAAGAGAGGGCATATTTAGCTACAGATTTTACCCAGCTGACTGTACCCAATGTGATATTGGTACACATACAGTATAGCTACACAGGAATCATGGTATTGTTAAACTGTTATATATATATACTGTATCCTGGGAAATCTTTACCACTGTTTAATTTTCACCTTTTCACCTTCCGCAATGAGGACATATTTATCATGGTAATGAATATTAGTACACAGCATACCATATAGATCTATAGTAATAATAAATATGTGTGGTGGGCGGAATTTACACTGGGCAAATAATTATTTTACCTGTGAAAGGCAAATATTTGACTGGGCAAATGTTTTTCGGTTTGCATGTATTTATGAATATGAATATTTTGCACTGATCTATGAAAACTTTTCCATTAGGCAAAAATCCCCTACCAATATCTAGCATTCAATGATATGTATAATATAAAAAAAAAACTGGTATCATCTGTCTTTTTCAATGCCTGTATATTGCTATATGCAGCAAAAAAGTGAGGGATTATCTATTCTAGTTATTTCCCCAAGTGTTTTATACACTGATAGTACTTCTTTTTATTGAAGAGTTCCAAATAGGGCCACTTATGTTTCAACAAACACATTCTAAGTTAAGTACATTCTCAAATATTTAAGAATGCCTTCAAATACACCAATTTGAGAAATACTCAGCTAAATAAGTACTTAGCTTAAGATTTAGAATGGAGAGTTCAGAATAAGAAGTTTCGAGATTCCGGGGCCAGATGCCTGGTAATAAAAGGTTATTTATATTATTTACCAGCAAAATTTCTATTACTCATTTTTCAGGTTGTGCTAGTTCAATTATAATATTTAATGGCTATGAAAATGTTTGGAATATTGCGTTTGTTATCCACCTGTTTCTCCTGCTGCGAGCTGAGAATATGACCCAGCTGATTGGAAGCATCCTTGTACTTCTGTGGACGGCCAGAGTCTTCATACCACTTGAGTGTGCGTGGGTGTACAGAGGTCTTAAGCTGGTTCTTGGCATACGACGTCATAGAGTTGTTGGGACTATTTCCTGTCCCCATCAGAACATCCTCCAACTCATTCAAACTGACATTAGCCCGATCTACAATTCATAAACACAGTCAGGCGCAATTCACATGCTTAAACAATAAATACATTTTAGGATCAGATACATGCAATAACTACAAGTATTGATAGAAAACTCAGTGACAGAACTCAGACCCTGATATTAAAGTAGGTTCTAAAAAATATAGACATGTAACCCATACTACACAGTATATATATATACTCTCAACAGACTGTCCCCAGGTAACTTTGGGGATTGCATGACCAACTAGATATCATGGAAGGGTCTGGGCATTTATATATGCGAGATACTGATGAGTCAGTCAATTTCACTTTGCAATATTTTAGTTAATCGGCTAATGTGCTTTAATTTATCATGAATTATCAGTCAAAATATAATGATTTTTTATATATTATATGTATCTGTATAACATTCAAATACATAACATTAAATCACTTCAAATGTTTACCCTGCGTTTCTTTATAATCTTTTCTTTCAGTATATTTTTTGTAATATGAATTTTCAATCAATTGCTAGGCATTTAAGCATAGTTCAGCAATTATATTCCAGAAATATTGTTAAAATTTAAACAGGCAAGGGTTACCCAAAATATTGGAAATAAGCTGGGTTGGCGTGTTAAAACATTCAAAACTATATTTTCAATTTATCGCTGAAGCTTGCTGAACTTTACTCCACTAGTGTTATAGGTTAACACGGCGAGATACTTTTGACAAGCGTTGCAGTTGGCAAAATCATATCCGATAGAAAAAAGCCTGACCAGCAGCTTCTTATGATATAGGACTAGGAAAAGCTGAGCTTGTGTTCACTTTGTATTTTCTAAATAAATCCGTTGTAAAATATCTTATCCTTCAGGAATACATATATTGTGAGATATTGCAATATATCGTATATACTGCAATATGTTTCAACGTGAATAGATCTATAGCGTGAAACACCAACCTAAATATTATGACAGTTGCAAGTTGTGACTTGAAAATACATATGATTTTTCTTATTTATGTATGCACATTTAGTCTATAACTTAAATGTGTATTTTTAAAAGTTTAACGTTTGAGGAAAAAACACGATAAAACATTCAACTATTTTAGAGAGCTATCGAAATTATTGCAAACATCAGTTTTCTGAAATGTACTGAACAGTAGACGACACAAACGACAGATGGAGGGAAAATGATAGATTATAGAGAGTCGCAAAAATTTGAGTAAATATCGCGAATTTGGTTCAAATTGAGTAACTTAACCATCACCATTACCTCGAACTGATTTCTGGTAATTATCTGCAGGGTCATCCCCCTCGTCATAAGCATACATGACGACTGAATATGCAGTTATTTGTTTCTGAGATACAATTTAGCAGACAGGAAGTTTACATTCGCCATCATAAGCACGCATGCGTAAATATCGCTTCCGGGGCTAGCTGCTTAAGGAAGCTAGCTGCACGTTTCCGCAATTTTTAATCTTCTATTAATCAACTCTCCATAATTGTGGGTTGTCTCTGATATGCTTAGAGTTTTTAATACAATTATTAGGAGAACAAAAATGGAATTTTTGCTAATTGATTATAACTATTCGATCTCCAAAAGAAATGTGTTTTAATTATCTTTTTAATTCATTTCTAAACCTCTTTGACACATATTATACAAAACATAATGCTTAAAAAAATTCAAACGGTGAAATATGTATTTTTAAATCCTTATGAAGTTTGTGGATCATATGCATGCAATATGTGTACATATTTGTTGATTGAAATGATCTCGAAATAAAGTCTCAAATATATATATGATTACAGCTGCATGGCTTTAATTGATCCCTATCAAGATAAAATATGTATTCCTGGTTAACATTTTGAGTTTGAATTTTAGTTTGAAGCCGCATTTAATCCATTGTGAAGATTTAGACCTACAAAATATTCCTCTGTCACCCCACCATTTTCTGGTCAACTTTTTCTTAAAAAAACTACTTGTCCAGAATTGCTGAGACAAAAGATGATTCCCCCTTAACACTGGAATGGGAGGGCGGAGGGGGGCTGCAGAAGACGAAGGTATAGATTAACTGACTTCCTCACAGATGCTGCATGGACATTAGTGTGTCCAGCACCTATATGGACCTTCTGAGGCAGATGGCGGGGGCCCATATAAAAAACATACTTTGTGTTAATTTTCATAAAAAAAATATAAAGGGGAAATAAATCAAATACAATCACTGACAATAGTATGCAATAACATTTCTGCATGGACATAAAAGCATGCGTATATAGTTTTCTAGTGTATGTTTTGTCTGCAGTGAGAAAGGGATCCTTAATCAAGAGGCCCAGAGGGCCTGTAACGCTCACCTGGAAATGTTAGCAAAATTGAAGATGAAATAGCGAGATGTTACTGTACATGTATTTCATGGTTAGTCAGGGGTTATATTTATATGCAATTGGACAAAATCCTGTCATTCCTACAGGAAAAGGAAGATTTCAAAGAATTTCCTAAATTACCCGTTTTGGGCTCCACCCCATAGGCCCCAGGGGGGTCAGACTCACCATTTATACAAAATGTATTTCCCTTCCCCATAGGATGCTACTGTTCAAATTTGGTCAAAATACCTTCATCCCAACAGAAGAAAAAGGATATAAGAGCTATTCCTCTATATCCCTTATTGGGCCAGCCTCTGTATATACACTATTGGTTCCCCTTCAACAAAGGGTGCTTCATACCAAAATCCTGTCATTCCTACAGAAGAAGAAGAATTTTGAAGAATTTGCTCTATTTCCCCTATCAGGCCCGCCCCTCTGCCCCCAGGGGGACCACACTCACTGTTTATGCAAAATTGAATCCCTCTTGCCCAAAGACGCTCCAGACCAAATTGGGATGGAATCCCTTCATCCCTATGGTAGAATAAGGATTTAAAGGTTTTACCTTTATTCCCCCTATTTGGCCCCGGTCCTCTGCCCCCAGGGGGGCCACACCCACCGTTTATTCAAAATTGAGTTCCCTTGGCCCAAGGAAGCTCCAGACTATATCAGGATAAAATCCCCTAATCCCTACGATAGAAGAAGGATTTTAAAGGTTTTACCTCTATTTCCCCTATTTGGCCCACCCCTCTGCTCCCAGGGGGGGCACACCCACCATTTATACAAAATCAAATCCCCTTGGCCGATAGGTGTTTGAGGTTAAATTAGAATAAAATCCCTCAATCCTTACAGTAGAAGAATGATTTTAAAGGTTTTACCTCTATTTCCATTATTTGACTCCGCCCTTCTGCCCCCAGGGGGGCCACACCCGCCGTTTATACAAAATTGTGTCCCCTTGGTCCGAGGATGCTCCAGACTTATTTAGGATAAAATTCCTTAATCCCTATGGTAGAAGAATGATTTTGAAGGTTTTACCTCTATTTCCATTGTTTGGCCACGCCCTTCTGCCCCCAGGGGAGCCACACCCACCGTTTATACAAAATTGAGTCCCCTTGGCCCAAGGATGCTCCAGACCAAATTTAGTCAAAATCTACTTGGCCGTTGACGGAAGATGGACGCTGCGGATTGGCATAAGAAAACAAGGGGCCCAATGGGCCTGCATCGCTCACCTGGTATTAATCTCACTTTTGTAATCTTAAAAGTGGACTGAAATACAGCTACAGGCAGAATATCAATGTTTGATTCATAAAAAACAATTAAAAGATTACAATTACAAGGACATTAGGTTGAAAGTGGGTCAAGGTAATTCATTTGAACAAACTTGGTAGCCCTTCATCCCAGCATGCTCCAGGCCTTGTATCAGTACCCTGTGCCTTTTGGTTAATGAGAATAAGTCATTTGAAGATTTTAAGACATTTGACCCCTGTGACCTTGAAAGTATATCAAGGTCATTAATTTAAACAAACTTGGTAGCCCTTCATCCCAGCATGCTACAGGCCCAATATCAGTACCCTGGGCCTTTTGGTTATTAAGAATAAAGTGTTTGAAGATTTTAAGACATTTGACCCCTGTGACCTTGAAAGTATATCAAGGTCATTAATTTAAACAAACTTGGTAGCCCTTCATCCCAGCATGCTCCAGGCCTTATATCAGTACCCTGTGCCTTTTGGTTAATGAGAATAAGTCATTTGAAGATTTTAAGACATTTGACCCTGTCACCTTGAAAGTGGGTCAAGGTCATTCATTTGGACAAACTTGGTAGCCCTTTATCCCAGCATGCTACAGGCCCAATATCAGTACCCCTGGCCTATTGGTTATTGAGAAGAAGTCATTTGAAATTTTTAAAACATTTGACCCCTGTGACCTTGAATAAAGGTGAAGGTCATTCATTTGAACAAACTTGGTAGCTCTTCATCCCAGCATGCTACAGGCCCAATTTCAGTACCCTGGGTCTTTTGATTATTGAGAAGAAGTTGTTTGAAGATTTTAAGTCATTTGACCCCTGTGACCTTGAAAGTTGGTCAAGGTCATTCATTTGAACAAACTTGGTAGCCCTTTATCCTAGCATGCTACTGGCCAAATATCATCAGCCTGGGCCTCTTGGTTATTCAGAAGAAGTCGTTTAAAGTAAAATATTGACACCAGACGCCTAACAGACGGACGGATGACGGATGCAGCACCACAGCATAAGCTCACTTGGCCCCTCAGGCCAGGTGAGCTAATGATACCCTTGTCCCAGTGATCATTGCATACATATATATATAAGATAAGTAAAATGTTATCAACAAGACATTATGTACCCCAAATAAAACAGCTTCTCTATGACCAGATACAAGTTTACCCTGATCGATCGAATCCCGTTTGATATTTAATGTTTATTTAATTTTCCTTCTCATGTAAACATGCATGCAAGACATGCAGCATACAATTAGTTAGGGTCCGTATTCTGGAGATCTGGCACAATTAAATGAATTGTACTTTTAATTGGTATCAAACTAATATATTTCATGGGATTTTATTCGATTATTTATGTTTTTTAGCTCACCTGACCTGTACAAAGTGAGCCTATTGGTGTGCATCAGTGTCTGTCCATCCATCTATTCGGTGTCAACGTTTACTTTAAACGACTTCTTAATAACTATGTGTTATATTTAAAAAGCCTACTAAGATAATGATATCTAGCTAATAGAATGCTAGGATGTAGGGCTATAAAATTTGTTCAATTAGATGATCTTCACTTAAATTCTTCACTGGGGTCAAATGTGAAAAAAGAAAAAAAAGATAATGTCTCCTGAATAGCCAAAAGGCTTTGGGGTGATGATATTTGGCTCAGATAACAGCTATCAAGTTTGATCAAATAAATTACCTTCACCCACTTTCAAAGTCTCTCACTGGGGTCAAATGTGTAGAAAATGACCTTTCTTAATAACCAAAAGACCTAGGTTAATAAATTTGACCTGTATGTGCAGCTTAAAAGATCTGTAATGTATAGTAACAATATTTAGCCCATTTGAATACATTTTATCTGTCTTCTCTTTGAATGTCATCGATGTGATGTCAATGAGGAGATTGATACAGGCCTGATAGGCCTATTCTTTTTTTTTCTTTCTTTTTTAATTTTGTTTACTCTTATAAATCTATATTTAATAATTATATTGGTATAATGAAAACTTTAATTTTATTTTTTAGACTTGAGAAATAATTTTGCCTGTGACTAGTGAACTTCATAGGTTTCATTGTCAGCATTAGATGCAAGTGATGTCATGATATTTAAACAGAGTTATGGCCCTTTCTGTACCCCCTACCCCATCCCCAACATGTATACCTATTTTCTTATGTTTAACTCATGTTGTTTTCTCATGATAATCAGCAATAATCAATCTGAGTTTGACATCATAAAATTGGGATGGGTAATTAATTTGCCTTTGGCTTGACATTCTGTAACTGTTGAGTTTAATATGTCAATATGGTAATTTGTACTTGTCAATATTTGATACTCCCATATCTGGTCATCACTAAATATCTGGTTATAAGGTGTTACAGTATTTTCAGCCTCCTAAGCAACAATTAATCTGTCAGGATCTGCCAATTTGTAACCTTTAGTAGGATAATATTTGTAATGTAATGACAATATTAATTCTTTATTAACTATTTATCGGCACAATATATAGGCCACCAAATCAAACTTCAGAATCTAGAAATTCTTTCCTCAATTACTTTACTGAAAATCTTGGCAAAATGCGGCACGACCGTCCAGACGTAAAGCCTCCAGTTGTTTGTATACAAATGCCGGGGTTCCACAGGAATCTATTTTAGGTCCTCTTTTCTTTCTAATTTACATAAATGATATTAACCATAACTTACAATGTGATATAAGCCTCTTTGCTGATGACACATCTCTCTCTAAAGAACTTTTAAACAAAACCTCTGTAACAATGCTAAACAATGACTTACAAAAATTATCTTTATGGGCAAACAAATGGCTAGTTACTTACAATCCAAACAAAACAGAACTTGTAATTTTTTCTAAGAAACCAAACATAATAACGCCTACTATCAAATTACATAATATAGCTATAAAGCGAGTTTCTACACACAAGCATCTTGGTTTAAAACTTTGTGAAAACTTAACATGGACATCTCATATCTCTGATCAAGTTACAAAAGCAAACAAAATTCTAAATATTTTCCTTACTTTATGTTATATTATTCCTCGTTCGTGTATGGAAGCTTTATATAAATCTATTATTCGATCAACATTAGAATATGGTGATATTTTATTTGATAATTGCACGCAGGTAGAATCACATCTTTTAGAAAGTGTTCAGCATAGAGCTGCACTTATATGTACTGGTGCGTACAAAGTAACTAAATATTTTCAGTCTGTCTTTAAATTGATCGAGGGAAGTAATAGATTCAAGTAGACTCTCTGTCTGTCTGCCTGCCTGTCTCTTCCCCCTCCCCTCTTTCCCTCACTCTCTCTGTCTGCCTGTCTGTCTTTCCCTCTCATCCTATCTCTGTGTCTCTCTCCCTCTCTCTGTCTGTTTCTGTCTTTCTTCCTTCTTATTGTTCTCGCTGTATTTGTCTGTTTGTGTGTGGGTGTGTATGTGTCATGAAGTGGTGCGAATGAACAGTGTAAATGTTCATGCACTTCCTGTTTTTTGTACTGTATGTTAATAATGTAAATGTTGTACAGTTCACTTATTTGTTAAATGTGAGGAAAACGACTAGTAGCCCTTGGGCTGTTCGTAATCCTCGTGAAATAAATAAAGAATTATATTATATTAATTCACATCATGTTAACCTCAATGGACTTGGGACAATACAGGTCTTTTTCGGCCACATGAAAAGTAAAAATTCCAACTACTGATAAAAATTCCAACTACTGATATCTTTTATAAACATCATATTTACCAATTTCTTTTATAAACATCATATTGGTAAACTGCAGGGCTTGTTATCTGTCCTGGTGCATTCAATTTTTAATGGGCATGCATACATGTCCTACCAGTAAAATTGTGTTGCTATGCAGAAAGAGCCGAAATATGGTGTTTTTGGACAGTTAGCATGAAGAAATGAAATTTTCAATGTAAATAGAGTACAATAGACAATATTCATACATTTTATTATGAAAATGCATGTTTATAACTCTCTGTATACCATATCTCCTTTACCAGCTGTTGAATAAATTTGATATTTCATTTTATTACATACTTACTGATACTCATACCCCAAAACCTGTATCAGCCCGCAAAACCCATATCACACCCCTTTTGGATTTTTTTTCGTTTTTCAATATTTCAAAAAGAAAATGAAATCATAAGATAGTAGTTTTTATTAGTAAATATGTAATAAACAGAATAAAACACACCTTTTTCCATATCACCATATCAAGTATCAACCCTCGGCCAATATCAGCCCTCGGGCCTTCGGCCCTTGGGCTGATATTGCAGTCTCGGGTTGATACTGGGTGTGATATGGAAAAAGGCATGTATTATTCTCTATATTGCGTACTTCATTTATCCAAGATTACGAATGTAACAACTTATCCTATATCCCTGATGAGGCTGGAAATGATCTTTATAAATGCCCCTATAGTCCTTTTAGCTTTGGTAATATATAGTGAAAATATAGCATGTACGGATTGTTGCCATGTGGCAACCAAAACAAATTTAAGTGTCCATAGTTTCTCTTGGTGTTGATTTGGAATATCCAACACATCAAACAGGATAGCCATTTTCAAACACTTCAGACCTCCACCAGGTTGTAGACAATTTGCTGATCCTGATCCAGGGAAAATGTTCATGTGACTGTGAGCTAATCTTCCTTAACTGACATCAGATGAAATCGTGTCAGTTGACAGGAATGGTTTAAACATTGTTTTGAAGAAACATTGTTACTGTTTCAAAATAAGTCATCTCATAGCAGTACAAATAAAAATACAGGTGAGAGTTGGTGTTTTTGTACTGGTACATATATAAATAAACATAAATCATAAAGACATTAATTTCCTTACATAAGTTGATTTATTTACAAGTTGAGATACTTTTTATACTTTTTATTCATATTTACATAATATGTATAATGACAGAGAAAGGTAAAATATGAACAAAAAACATTTCGATATTCATGTGTTCCTTAAGTAATGATAATGACACAGAGCTGAATGTACTTCATCTTATTATACAGCTTTACACATTTTTTGGAATGACAGGAGATAGCTCTTATTTTTTTTAACAATATAGTTTGTTTCTTGTTCACTGCATGTATCTACATAACTCCATATATCCATTTGTTGGGATTCGCCGTAGTTTGTAGCACGCTTCATCATATCAATGTTTTAGTTAACATATTCATTGTGATTATTCACGTCACTGTTGCTGATCTTTAAAGTAAGTTCTGTCCCTAGCTGTAATTTTTTTATATGCAGGCACTATATCTGACTAACTCCAATGCAAAATGGTTCCATGGTATTTATCTTCTTTGTAGGATTTCAAAACCCACAGTAGATGTTTATTTCATTGTAAACTGATTTTGAGTCTGCTTAGTTGTCAGGTTAAAGTTACAACATAAAAGGCAGGTCAAGGTTTTTCTCGCCTGTTCCTACGTAGATAGAACCATACTTTTTACAGCCTGGGATATGGTAGAATACATAGCCCTGCCATAAGAGACTGCGGAGAGACACCAACCCACTGCCACGCTCAAACTGTAAACTCCAGGCTCCTGAAAGTATCAAACAATACGAAAGTGAAACACATTAAAAATCATTGTAACAACACATTGTCGAACAGTCCATTCAAATATGTATCTATGACAATACATTGTGATACAGTCTGGTCATACATTATTATTACAACACAATGTCAAACAGGCCAGACAAATGTCTCCAATACAATGTCAAACAGGCCAGACAAATGTCTCCAATACAATGTCAAACAGGCCAGACAAATGTCTCCAATACAATGTCAAACAGGCCAGACAAATGTCTCCAATACAATGTCAAACAGGCCAGACAAAT
>NW_018407748.1:12452-30892 GCF_002113885.1 Mizuhopecten yessoensis | reverse complement strand
TGTCAAACAGTCCAGTCAAGCATAACCATGACAACACATTGTCAAACAAGTCTGGTCAGATATGACCATAACAACACAATGTCAAACAGTCTGGTCAAGCATAACCATGACAACACATTGTCAAACAGTCTGGTCAGATATGACCATAACAACACATTGTCAAACAGTCCAATCTAGCATAACCATGACAACACATTGTCAAACAAGTCTGGTCAGATATGACCATAACAACACAATGTCAAACAGTCTGGTCAAGCATAACCATGACAACACATTGTCAAACAAGTCTGGTCAGATGTGACAATAACAACACATTGTCAAACAGTCTGGTCAGATATGACCATAACAACACAATGTCAAACAGTCCAGTCAAGCATAACCATGACAACATATTGTCACACAGTCTGGTCAGATATGACCATAACAATGCAATGTCAAAAGTCCAGTCAAACATAACCATGACAACACATTGTCAAACAGTCTGGTCAGACATGACCATAACAACACAATGACAAACAGCCCGGTCAAATATAACCATGACAACATATTGAATAGATGATATCAAAGAGTACAAAAATTGAGTTTAATCATAACAGACACATTTTCATATAATACAAACTACAAAAAAAAATTGTTATGGCTACATAATGCCTAAAAATCAAACAGTCAAACATCCATAACAATACAATATTTTACTCAGACATGTATGATACAATTGCATATAGGTATACAGTTCTTGATAACATATTTTGTGCTAAACACTTACATTTTCAAGGAAAATTTTCTAATGATTTTTTTTTTATCAAATATCAGACATTTCCTTACATGTTACCAATTCTTTTTGTCATTTTGTTCCAAATAATTAACAAGAACTTGCTACTGTATCAATATATATATATATATGACATCAAGACACTAGTGATGATACCTTTGGGGATGTCTTCTTCCAAGTTGTCCATGAAGTCAATTGACTTGTCCATGTTGGCTTTTTGAAGGAGAGACTTCTCTGGCAGGAGTTTAGGTTCCCTGAAGTGCATGTATGAACAAAGCTTGGCAGCTTCAGACACAATCAAACCTGTGTAGAAAAAAAAGTAATCAAGTCAGCCAACACATTAACTCAGATTGAAACCATGCTATGGTCAACTACAGTGAGTGATCTTTTAATTCTTATTACAGAAGCTAGATAAAAAAAATGCATTTAACGTAATCTCAGCTTAAGCAGCAAGACTTTAACCAGCACAAGACCATTCCATGTAAATCAATACCTTCAAAACTACGATTTGCTATCACTTCGCCTGTTGGTGTCTGTACAAAAGCTCCTCTGGGGACAATTTTAACATCATCATCAATATCTGCAATGACAGATGACAGCCTGTCTTCTTCCTTGATGGAGATCTGTAAAATATTAATCAGGTGAATATTAAGTAAATTCTTTTCTCCCCTACATGTAAACCTACTGATAAAGCCTGAAGAAAAATTTAAACACTACCATTACATTTGATACTTAAAATGTAAAAAATATATAAGAAAGAATGCTAAATGAATTCTTTTAGAGATGTTGTCAAGCTTTAAGCCTCAACACAAATAGATTTATCCACTCACAGTTTCTTCTTCCTCCTGAGCATCTTCACCCTCACCAACTTTCTTTGTTTCTGTGTGTTCAAACTCGTATGATGGGTCTCCAGTGAAGCGTCCCTTTGCCAGCTTGCTTTGGTCACGCATAGCTTTTGTGGCAGGTGGCAATAAACCCCAGTTGACACAGTCTTTGCTAAAATGATCAAAAAGTGTGAGAAATATGTTAATAGTTTAAAGAAAACATATAAAACTTATTTCTAAGAAGGCTGAGATGTCAATTCTCCTTTTGTTTGACAATCGAAGATACTTTATATTTACAATCCTATTCTAAGCAATCTGCTTTTATCAAGCTAACACTTCACATAGCTAAATTATCTAAAAAGAAAAAAAAACATTTTACTTGTCTTCTCTGTCAGTAACTTGACCAGGTATTACAAATGTACATCAAAGTTGTCCCTTGATTATTCTTTAATTTACTCCAATAATGCTTTATTGTATGGCACAAATACAGTCACAATGTTACCAAGTTATAAAATAATATAACACTCAGCATGGCACAGTATATGTGTAACAATCATAAGACAACCAAATGTCTTGAGTACTGACAGTACAGCTGTGCTTCGTAACGTCTTAATAAGCTAACTCTAAAATCAACTGAAAATTAACATTGTAATACAACTTTGGCAACACCTAAATCAAAACCCAACCATAAACCAGTTAATTATTAAGAGAAATAGTTACCTATAAAATGTTTTCTTCTCAATCATTTCATCCCTGGATACACCTTGTGCGATGAAATAATCATCTTTCACACCCAAAATTTTACCCCACAGATAAACTTTGTGGAATTTGTTATGACTTTGTAGAATGACTAAAGATGTTTGCAAGGCTGCTTTCTGTTCCGGACTGAGGATAACCCCACTGCTTCCAACATAATCGATGTCAAGATGAAGCCCTGATGATTCCATTTTGCCGAAATAAGTGTAAACAGATGTACACTCTTCTCGAATCAACTTAACAGCAACAGTAGTTTGTATGTTGCTATGCACTACGCGCATGTCGTAGCGCGTTTCCGGTACACATTGGAATGTCTTAATCAAACAAACGCTTTATTGGAAATGATTTTTAACACTGATTGTGGAAGCGTAACATTAACACTGAGATGTTTACTTCCGTGTTGGCTGCAGCATGGATCCAGACGTTTCTGTTATGTTTACAGTTTCTGGCCCGTTCCTAATACGACATTCCGACACAATCGCACATTTGTCTCCAGAATTCAACAAGAAAAACCATGACGAATTTGATGTTCACATAGAATCTATTTGGGAGAAAAGAAGACTAGAAAATCCAAAATTATTCAATGGAACAAAATTCCGTTTACACTCGGTTTCACACGAGTCTAATGGCCCAGGTTGTAAAACCACATTTAACTTAGGCATTACATGTTATAGAGATTTTATAAGTACTAACTGGGCACCAAACGCAGAGGATATATTAAGAAAAGGTGAACAAGATTATAACAACACTCAGGCATTTATGTCTGATGCTATGGGAGTTGGGGCCTTGGTACAAACCACAGACAATCATGTGATATTCCTAAAGAGAAGTATCCATTGTGGGGAAGCTAAAGGACTTTGGGACATCCCAGGAGGGCATGCAGAACCACAGGTACAAATGTCAATATTCTATCCTACATAGAATTTAATGTTGATTAGCATCAGCATTGTGAAGAATAGAGAGCACCATCAAGCAAACTGATGGCACTTCTATGAAATGTTTGTCGAAGTAAAGTTATGAATATTGGGAAAGGGATTTTAACCTATATTGGTCTAGAGCATTCAGGGCCAATACTTATTGAGTAAATGGAGGGTGTGGCTACCCTAGGACAGAGGGATATGGGCCCAGTAGGGGGAATATTTGAGCATTGTAACAGAGTATTAAAGACATTTAATATATATACAACATTTTGATATAGCGCCCTATCTAGCTAACATAAGTCACTCTAAAGCGCTTTACAGTACATAGATATACAATTAATACAATTAGGATATACAATTTTTGAGGAAATCCCAGGAGCTGCCTTATCAGGCGCTAACTGCTAGTCCTATGCCACCTGGCTAATATCTCCCTATGTGTGTATGCCTGCGTGTGTGCTGGAGATGTATTTTGTTCTGTTTGTAGTGGGACTGTGCTTCCAACGGCATCTTTTCTAGTGCCACCTCACTTGAATGCTACATCACAGATACCGCAACATCCACCCCAGACCATTTTATACTCCACCTGGGTTGTTGGAGTTGTGTGGGCAGGAGAAAAACACCTTCTCTGATATTCCATGCATGCGACGACTTCGGGGATCGAACCCCGGCCGCCTGCGTGGAAGGCCGAAGTGTTAACCACTCGATCAATCCACCCATTAATTAATTGGTTGATGCCTCCTTTAGCAATGAAAATTCCATTAACATTGTATTCAAGGTCACTGGGGTTAAAGGGGCTATATTTAGTCAAACAAGTGAACACCATTAAGTTTGATTAGATACTGAAAATATAGATCTCCTAACGAAAGTCTACGTAGTTGATAATGACATGACTTGAAACCAACATCCAGTGTGGTCAGTTTTATCTTTTGGGAAAACTTGTGATAACAATGGCTACGACGGAAATAGCGCAATATCCAGGCCTTTCAGCGAGTAGTAAACATTGTACAGTACCACACTGTCGACCAACAGTGAATCTGATTTCTCACATAACACATGCTTTATTGCTTTGAATTTACACAAAATGTCGCAAGGAAGAATTATAAATATCATTATATATAAATCTTATGAAACATTTCTTTTCACAATTGTATTTTAATTTAAATACAGTATGCATGCAAGAGTGTACCACAGGGATAATTTCAAACTGTATAAAGTACGATATCATATCAGTGGGTTAAAATTAAAATAAATTGCTCTTTTATAACGATGATTGAGATATTGTTTGGATGATGATATTGATTCAGAATAAATGCCGGTACTTGTATTCTGAAAAAGCTAGGTGAAAGCGAGAATTTACCTTCTTTCCACGGCTGGAAAGACACATTTCACTGACAGTATGAGTTACCACTAAAAGGTATGGTTGTAGAGTTTAGGATTTCTTCATTACTGAACAGGAACACCAAGAAAGATTGTCTCTTGTCAGTTTCTCGACATGTTTTGTTCATAAGGAGTATCAAACTATATTTTCATGAAGAATGTTTTAACTTATGTTTAAAAAAAAAACTTTACTAAATTGTCCCTTTAAATGTTTAAAAAATATTTTTTAAAAATTACGCGTTACCCGAAAGGTTCAGGTCAATGATATCTAGTCATTAGTTTGCTGGGATTAAAGATTTTATTCAAATGAATGACCTTGGCCAACTTCCAATGTCACAGGGGTCAAATGTGTTAAAATCATTAAACAACTTCTCAATAACCCGAAAATCCCAGTGTGATGCTATTTGGCCAATAGCATGCTGGTGAGAAGCGCTACAAAGTTTATTAGTCCCCTATCGATGAAACCTTGAAGGATTTTGATCAAACTTCACAAAAATACAAAGGACCATAATATCTCAGACAAGGTTGAGTTTCAGGGTTGTCGGATCAAGGTCAAGGTCACTGTTACTATTTTTAGAAAATCCTTGTCAGAGCTCTAGCGGCTTCATTCCTTGGGGGATTTTTATCAAACTTCACACAATAACAAAGGGCCATAATTTCTCGAACATGCTTGAGTTTCAGGGTTTTCAATCATTTTATTTTACATAATTCCTCTATTATAATACTAACATTACAATTTCTTGTATTATTATTACATTAAAATCAGTTACAAGCTAATTGTATACTTTTCATTTTCCCAAATTAACCCCAAAGGGCACCATTTATATAAATCATTACAGTGTAAAAGCTAGCGGGGGCCGGTAGGGGACATGTATTATCAGTATGCTTGTTCAAGTTAATAATTTAAAAAAATTACTGGAGTGTCAAATATTAAACATAAAAACAAACAACTTCTCATTATCCCAAGTCAATGATATTTGGCCAGTAGAATGTTAGGATGAAGGGCTGAAAGTTTGTTCAAATGATTCACCTTGACCCACATTCAAGGTCACACGGGTGAAATCTATTCTTTATATCCAATATGCCCACAGTGGTGATATTTCTAATATATATCTGACCTTTAAAGTTACTGCTGTGAGATCAATACATGGTGTCATTGATTTAAATAGTGTGTTACACAGGGATATATTCTGGGGATAATGTTAATGCAGTGAAGCAAATATGGAAAATGTCTTTATGTTTATTTTTTATTTTTTTAAAGTTTTCACTGCTTTTGACTAGGGTTAGGAAGAATAAGCAGACAATTACTGGGGGGGCACCATATCTTGTTACATCAAGTTTACAAAAAGTACTCTTTGATTGTGGTTCATAATCTCCTGTGCATGTTCAGAAAAAAAGTTTTATAGACCGGAAAAAGCGAGGAACAAGAGTATTTAGTAGACTGTTTTTAACTCAGTCACCCCTGAAATTTTATAATGAACTATTACAGCCTTTGAATTGGAAGAGTTCAAATGTGTCTTCAAGGGTGAATGAGTTAACCCTGAGCTGGCTTAATACGAAGTTAAAGTTGTTTCTTGGGTTGATCCCAAATTTGTTCGTGTTAAAATTATGATACAAAACAAAAGTGTAAAAGTTTGACTTGGCAAATCGAAGTGCTACATTTATAGAGTATACATGTTTATAAATGTTTGCAGGAATTGGTTGGTGACCTTCCAGTTGAAAACATTGATGTGACAAAAATGGACCCTGTCAAGGTGATAGAAGAAATGTTTGATTCTATAAAAAGAGAGGTGATAGATGAAGTCAACATTCCCAGTTCATGTTTGTCTGAACCAGAACTATGTGGCATTGCGAGAAATACAACAGCAGCTGGTAGACCTAGTGTGGAATTTGTGATCAGGTGATTTTATCTTACCTTCATTTACATAAAATGGAACTAAATGCTTTTACCAAAAATGAGTTTTTAAAAAGATCAATGACTATATCAGGCATATGAATAATAAATTTGGAACTGTATATAAAAAAAAAACGGTGAGAAGATTTAGGCAATGTCAATAATATTTTTGTACACGACAGCCTTCATGTGTTTCGGTAGCAATCTTGAAAATACAGATCTAATAAAACGATAAGCTGAATGATGATTACCTGTATATCACAGATGCTCTCTGAACTCGGAAGAGGTCAAGGCCAAATACCACCAAGGTAACCAATCAGAAGCTGATGAATCCACCAGTATATGTCTACTGCCATTGGAAACAGTGATAAAGATGAAGTCAGAGGATGAGTTTTGGCAAAATATGGCTCCATCTGCCAAGGGTTGTATTATACTTTACCGTCTATACGACACAAAAGTCACTGACTTGGGACAGACTGATCTGGACAATGATGTTTGACCGCTACATGTCTGATGTTACTGTATGTTATGTTTGATTCCTTGAGGTGTAGGAATGCATTAGATTTTGTTTATTTTGCTTTCAAATATAATTTATTTTAAAGAATTGAAATGCGGAAATATTTGGACTAAATGTATCTGTCAAAAGTATGCCAGTATGGCTAAATCTGTTATAATAAAGGAAGTACTTATCAAATTCTTGTTTTAACTTTTTTTGCATATTGAGAAATGGTAAATGTTTACCAACATTACACCAATAGTTAATATGGCCGAACGATCAGTTTATTTTTTTCTTAACAAATTGGACTTTTCTTTCAAGTGTCTGACTTCAAGTTCTCAGAGTCATTCAGATTTCATACACACCTTCCTTCCTCAGGTCAAATAGCCGAAGGTTAAAGTGACTATACCCGGTAATAAGAAAATCATTCCCTTCCCTTTAGCATTGTCATCACTCTGAATGAGCCCTCAAAGAGCCTTGTTTCTGTGTCTTCATTAGCAAGCTCAGAGCATTTATCCTCCGAGTATCTTGGGATGCTCTACTGAATGCATATTGCAGATGCTGATTTTGACCTATATTTTACGCTTCATGTTTTTAATGACTCGTTGCACTGTGAGCAGGGGATATTGATGACAGTGTCTTCTTGTTGAATGCTGTAGTTCCGGTGAGATTCGTAACAGTCCCTGTTGTATCTGGATAACTGCCAATAAATATTCAAATCGACTTTTAACAAGAAAATGCTGCAAAGCTGCTGTACACCAGATCTGTTGATGAAAATCATCACTAAGTGACAGTCCAACTAGCATGAGGGACAGATCATGCACACTTGAATTTGTTCTTTGGATATAAATGGCATTAATTTTACTGTTAAGAATATTCTGTTCACTCTTAATAACCTCACATGTTGCACTATTGTTACTTAGTCATTGTCACAGGGCAAGAAACTGTACATGTTAAACTGCATGCTTAAATGATAATACACTTTTGAATAAAACATTAATTGTCATTTGGGTTAAATTGTCAATCGTCGTCCCTCTTTTATTAGATAATATATAAAATGTTAATTTCTGGTAGAGGATACTTGTCAAAGAAGTTATAGTCTTTCAAGTCTGCTACGAAGAAACATTTTGCCACAACGCTGGCTTTTTTGGTTGTTATCACATATTCATTTTATACGAGGGAAATATATTTATCGCCATTACGATTCTAGCCACGCTTTCACAACCCTGACACTCTGATTTCCTGACTGAATTTCGTAACAAGGTCAAGGCTATGAACTATAAAAAGTATCTAATTGTTTTGACCAATCACAGAGCTCCACGCTGGTATACATCACCGACCCCATTCAAGTACAGTGACCGAGATACAAGGTCTAAAAATAGGCATGTGTTTATACACGCTTGCGAGGAAAACATGGCTGTGCGCTCCCGGTCGCTTATGAGTAAATACAATGTATGTGTCCAACCACGGTTTTGAGGAAATCAACCTCAAAAGTAAACATGCACAACTCAGGACCAAGGGGGAACCTACATATCAAATTTGAGAATAACTCCTCCAGTAAATTCTGAGATATAGCAATAACAACCTTAACTTTAACACGATGGGTAGCTGATATGATTTGATATGCATAACTAAGAACAAGATGAACCCTTATGTGAAATTTGCTGAAGATCCCTCTTTTTGAGCAATCGGGCTAAAAAAAACTTTTTCTCCCAAATCTTACACGACCACATGGTGGCCATCTTAGTTTTCCAATCATCCCCAAAATTCGTAATGCAGAACTAAGAACCATTGGGAACCTTCATGCGAAATTTGAGAAGACCCCTCCTAAACATCCGAGAAATAATGCTAACAAAGTTTCATACTCAAATTCAAGATAGCAGTCCGTCTGCCATCTTGGTTTTCCCTTCTGTCCCAAAATTTAATATGCGTAACTAAGGACCATGGGGAACTTTCATGCAAAATTTGAGATAAAGATCCCTCTAGTGCTTTCTGAGGAACAGCACTAACAAACTTTAACTCTAAAATTCAAGATGGCTGGCTGTCGGCATGCATAACTAGGGATCATGGGGAACCATCATGTGAAATTTGAGAAAGATCCCTTCTGTGCTTTCTGAAAAAAAGCGCTAACAAGCATTGTTTCAGGATGGACGGAATGACGGATGGACGAACCACGGTTGCAAGGTGATTTGAATAGCCCAATATCTGATGATAGTGGGCTGAAAATGGACATGGTCAGATATGATTATTATACCTTACTTGGTCAGATATTGTTGTATGATTGTTACCAAAACTGTCATTGGGGAGAGAGTAAAATTTACTATAGTTTGTATAGGGAAAGGAACATTTTGTGTATATTTTATTTATTATTGAACTTTTTTCCAGACAATTTACATTAACAAATATAAATTGAATTGGTTTGAGTCAGTTGTCGGTATTTTAAGAGTGACCAAGACCGTCATATAGTATCAAAGTGTAGCAAAATGATTTAGGTGAAAAGTGTCTACCATAGAACAAGATCATTTTGACAAACTGTTTGCTACAAAATGTTAGTGAACTATCAGTAAATCAAAAACAAATCTTTTCATTCATTAACAGGTGGCAATGCTAAGAGCCAAACCAGGTCCTCACCTTATTCAATGCAATAGTGGTATAATGGCACTACCGCCTGCTTACCAATACAATAGTGGTATAATGGCACTACAGCCTGTTTACCAATGCAATAGCGGTATATAGGTACTACCGCCTGCTTACTAATGCAATAGTGGTATAAAGGCACTACTGCCTGCTTACCAATACAATAGTGGTATAATGGCACTACCGCCTTCTTACCAATGCAATAGTGGTATATAGGTACTACCGCCTGCTTACTAATGCAATAGTGGTATAAAGGCACTACTGCCTGCTTACCAATACAATAGTGGTATAATGGCACTACCGCCTGTTTACCAATGCAATAGTGGTATATAGGTACTACCGCCTGCTTACTAATGCAATAGTGGTATAATGGCACTACGTGGTATAATGGCACCACCGCCTTCTTACTAATGCAAGTGGTATATTGGCACTACTGCCTGCTTTCCAATGCAATAGTGGTATAGAGGCACTACTGCCTGCTTACCAATACAAAAGTGGTATAATGGCACCACCGCCTTCTTACTAATGCAAGTGGTATAATGATGGCACTTCTGCCTGCTTTCCAATGCAATAGTGGTATATAATGGCACTTCCACCTGCTTACCATTGCAATAGTGGTATAGTGGCACTACTGCCTGCTTACAAATGCAAAAGTGGTATAATAGTACTACTGCCTGCTTACCAATGCAATAGTGGTATAATGGCACTACTGCCTGCTTACCAATGCAATAGTTGTATAAAGGCACTACCGCCTGCTTACCAATGCAATAGTGGTATAAAGACACTACTGCCTGCTTACCAATGCAATAGTTGTATAAAGGCACTACCGCCTGCTTACCAATGCAATAGTGGAATATTGGCACTACTGCCTGCTTACAAATGCAGGGGGTATAAAGGCACTACCATGTGCTTACCAATGCAATAGTGGTATAATGGCTATACTGCCTGCTTACAAATGCAGGTGGTATAAAGGCACTACCACCTGCTTACCAATGCAATAGTGGTATAATGGCATTAACGCCTGCTTACTAATGCAAAAGTGGTATATTGGCACTACTGCCGGCTTACCAATGCAATAGTGGTATAAAGGCACTACTGCCTGCTTACCAATGCAATAGTATAATGGCACTACTGCCTGCTTACCAATGCAATAGTGGTATAACGACACTACTGCCTGCTTACCAATGCAATAGTGGTATAATGGCAGTACTGCCTGCTTACAAATGCAGGTGGTATAAAGGCACTACCACCTGCTTACCAATGCAATAGTGGAATAATGGCATTAACGCCTGCTTACTAATGCAAACGTGGTATATTGGCACTACTGCCGGCTTACCAATGTAATAGTGGTATAAAGGCACTACTGCCTGCTTACTAATGCAATAGTGGTATAATGTCACTACTGCCTGCTTACCAACGCAATAGTGGTATAATGGCACTGCCGCCTCTACTGCCTGCTTACTAATGCAATAGTGGTATAATGGCACTCCTGCCTGCTTTCCAATGCAAGTGATATAAAGGCACTTCCGCCTGCTTACAAATGCAATAGTGGTATAATGGCACTACTGCCGGCTAACTAATGCAATAACGGTATAATGGCACTACTGCCTGCTTACTAATGCAATAGTGGTATAATGGCACTCCTGCCTGCTTTCCAATGCAAGTGATATAAAGGCACTTCCGCCTGCTTACAAATGCAATAGTGGTATAAAGGCACTACCGCCTGTTTACTAATGCAATAGTGGTATAATGGCACTATTGCCTGCTTACCAATGCAATAGTGGTATGAAGACACTACTGCCTGCTTACTAATGCAATAATGGTATAATGGCACTACTGCCTGCTTACCAATGCAATAGTGGTATAATGGCACTACTGCCTGCTTACCAACGCAATAGTGGTATAATGGCACTCCCGCCTGCTTACCAATGCAAGTGGTATAATGATGGCACTACCGCCTACTTACCAATGAAATAGTGGTATAAAGGCACTACCGCCTGCCTTCCAATGCAATAGTGGTATATAATGGCACTACCACCTGCTTACCATTGCAATAGTGGTATAGTGGCACTACCGCTGCCTTACCAATGCAACAGTGGTATAATGGCACTACTGCCTGCTTACCAATGCAATAGTGGTATAAAGGCACTACTGCCTGCTTACCAATGCAATAGTGGTATATAGGCACTACTGCCTGCTGACCAATGCAATAGTTGTATAATGGCACTACTGCCTGCTTACCAATGCAATAGTGGTATAAAGGCACTACTGCCTGCTTACCAATGCAATAGTGGTATAAAGGCAGTAGTCACAGTATAATAATAATAGCTACCTCAGGTGATGCACTTACATCTTCGATGCATGTTAATCTGTTTAGCAGAAGTGTCAACATCCATAACCAGGTTTGGCCAATGGGAACTTTTAGCTTTTACCAAGCTCTGACATTAGGTACATTCCAAAAGGAAGACCATGATAACTAATGCTTGCCATAAGGAAAAGGGTCATGTCTATAATTTACATGTGACTGTTCCTAACTCTTTATTGTTTGTATTTGTAGCAATATATACACTTGAACAATAAAAAGCTTCCCACAACCAATGACCTTGACACCTGTTAGTAAACACCATAAATAACCTTGGCACCTATTAGTAAAAACCATCAATGACCTTGACCATTGCAAATGACTTGTATTTCCCAATAAATTATGTTTTGCATAAAATTGCAAGGTTGTAGGGTTCATATTATGAAACACAATTTAACAATTATCATATCATTACATGCAACAATCGCAAAAATGGAGATACACAAAACTTTAGTGATAAATAATATCACTAACTACAACAAAAGACTTTGACAACTATAATAACCACAAATGACCCTTACAACCTAACCTTGACACCTATAACAAGCTACCACAAATGACCCTTACAACCTAACCTTGACACCTATAACAAGCTACCACAAATGACCCTTACAACCTAACCTTGACACCTATAACAAGCTACCACAAATGACCCTTACAACCTAACCTTGACACCTATAACAAGCTACCACAAATGACCCTTACAACCTAACCTTGACACCTATAACAAGCTACCACAAATGACCCTTACAACCTAACCTTGACACCTATAACAAGCTACCACAAATGACCCTTACAACCTAACCTTGACACCTATAACAAGCTACCACAAATGACCCTTACAACCTAACCTTGACACCTATAACAAGCTACCACAAATGACCCTTACAACCTAACCTTGACACCTATAACAAGCTACCACAAATGACCCTTACAACCTAACCTTGACACCTATAACAAGCTACCACAAATGACCCTTACAACCTAACCTTGACACCTATAACAAGCTACCACAAATGACCCTTACAACCTAACCTTGACACCTATAACAAGCTACCACAAATGACCCTTACAACCTAACCTTGACACCTATAACAAGCTACCACAAATGACCCTTACAACCTAACCTTGACACCTATAACAAGCTACCACAAATGACCCTTACAACCTAACCTTGACACCTATAACAAGCTACCACAAATGACCCTTACAACCTAACCTTGACACCTATAACAAGCTACCACAAATGACCCTTACAACCTAACCTTGACACCTATAACAAGCTACCACAAATGACCCTTACAACCTAACCTTGACACCTTTAACAAGCTACCACAAATGACCCTTACAACGTAACCTTGACACCTATAACAAGTCACTATCATCTTTTGACACTTATCATGTGTTAGGACTTCAACACCTGACAGAAACCACAAGGAAATAACCTTGACAATTATAACAAGCAATCACAAATGACCATGACATCAATTACTAGTCTTCACAAAAGACCTTGACATTAAACACAAGCCACCTCAAATGACCTTGACATCAATAATTGCTTTCCACAGAAGACCTTGACATCAGTTACTAGCCTCCGCAAATGTCCCCAACATAATATACTAGCCTCATAAATGACCTTGACATCCGTTACTACCTTCCATTAATGACCTTGACATCAATTATTACTCTCCACAAATGACCTCGACATCAATTACTACTCTCTACAAATGACCTTGACATCAATTACTAGCCTCCATAAATGACTTTCACAACAATAACTAGCCTTTTCAAAAGACATTGACATTCATAACAAGCCCCTACAAATGGTCTTGACATTTATTACAAGCCACTACAAAAGATGACATTCATTATGAGCCACCACAAATTACCATGATGCCCAATACATTTTTCATAACCAAAACTAAGCACTGCTATAAAAGTTGAACACCATTTTCTGAAACACAACGTAACATACAAATTACAGGGAAACATAAACTCTTCAAACTACAGTATTCTCAAGTACAGTATTTTCAGTGTAGAATCTCCCATTGGTAATGCTAATGCATTATCTCCTAAACAAGTCGTCAGTTACATAAGGTGTCCATCTGCTCATCATGATTCATTAAATGCAAAGTTACCAATATTTACATGGCTCTCAAACGTCCACCTTACCGATGCTAGCCCTTAAGAGACTGGTTACTCGTGACCTTATCCGACACCCATAGCCAGGTTAAGAGTAGTGGTTAACAGAGAGGAGTTATTAAAGCATCTTATTAGTATACCTTATAAGGCTAAACTAGGACACGGAGGTAAGGAGTAGACAATCCTCGATTTCCAGGGGTTACAATCACCTACGCTCTCTACTCTCTGTAGGTGATCGTAACCCCTGGAAATCAAGGAGGATATATTTAGGGGGTCATATATCTACATCGAGGATGTAAATATATCGGTATGGTTGTTTCAGATTGAAATACATATTGTATTGTTACAGTTTGTTATCACACTTTTGTAATTATCATTCTGACTGTTCCTATCATTAAATTACAAAATAATCTTGGACTATAGAGTCTGTTTGATGGGGTTTTTTTCTTGCCAAAAACGATGACGTTGGGTTAACGTTAAGTCTTAATATACACACAGCTACAACCACATTTAATTGAAATACAAAGGAGCCTGGAAAAGTCAATGTCATTAGCACTTGCACCATTGAAAGAAAAGCATTTTTTTCCTGGTGATCTATCCAAACAAACTAATCAATAAATTGATTGATGTTTAGTCAATCAAATTGATAGTTTGATCCAATATATTCAGTTTGTACCATTGCATGAAATGTTTTGTTTTTATAAGGAGCATCTACCAGTTATAACACACTCAGAATGGCCAGTGTGTAGCCTTACTGATAATTACTTTTCTGCTGGGCAAGTTTGCACTGAAGATAACAGTGGCTATATATAAACAGGTAGGGGCATCTGCTAGCTGTCATACAGACAAGACAGCATTGTTACAGCCTGGGCTGGCACTGTGATTAGTCTTTTCCAGATAAAGTTGTTTCAAGCCTTAGGGTTTGCTTGTACACCCTTTCTACATTAAAATATCTCAAGTATGTTTGATAAAACAGAAGGACAAGTAAATTACTAAAGTTTTAGCTAATAAGAAAAGAAATTGCCTTCATTTCAACTGCTTATTTCATGTGCCACTAAACTGTAACTACTTTGAAAAATGGCAATAAATGGCATGTAAATTAGCTAAAACAGCAAGCCACCAAAACCATCGACAATGACTCCCAAACTAGTAAACTTGTTTTTCCATCAAAATTAAGTGGTTGGGATCACAAAAGTGCCTAAACCATGCCGTCCCCCAAATATAATTATTTCTGAAATATAACCTCTCCCTTACATAATTTATTTTCCTTCACCAATGTGACAGATTTTTTAAAGTAGAAGGGAGTGCTTCAAATCATATCTACTCCTTACAAGTCAGAAAAACTAGCTACATTTAATTTAGTGAAACATTCCAGTTGTGCCAAAACTGAGCAGCTGATCTTCTGAATGGAATGCGACATTCCGCAAAAACAATTTTAAAGTACAAAGTTTGATCAAACATCGCAATCGGAATAATTAAAAAAAAAAACATAATATTAAAGATTTGCACATGTGGGAATGTTAATTGGAATGCACAGCTCCTTTTACCAGACCAGTTCAAGCTAGCACAACTGGATTGTTTTACTTAATGGAATTACTGCAAAAGAGAGCAAGCCACACACCAGTTGTTTTCTTTTTTTTAATTTGAGGTTTTCTGATATCATACATGATTGGTAGGGAAGGGACATACAAGAGGTAATATCATCTCTAGGGAAATTAATTGTAAGGTAAAATTAAACAAAATCAGTGTTCATAAATGAAATCTACTTTTGATTCTTTTGTTGCTCTTTCACATTTCTTTCAAACTCAGAAATCAACTTTTCCATTGAAATCTTGTCAACAAGTTTAAATAAATAACAATGTGAAAGAAGGAAAGATGAGAAACGAAAATCATTCTCTTGTTCTTTCATTGTATAAATAAATGTTTTGATCATGAATAAAAATCATTGTTTTTTACCAATTAACTATAAATATAAAAGTATGTGTACATTTGTATAAAAGGGAATTATTTCCAGTTTGATACATGTGATGCCGCATTTACACAAACATTATGGTATGTTGACTACTAAACCTGCCCAGAAAATAAATCGCATCATTTCATCTTTACCTATATAATCACATGTAATAACTTTGCAATATCACTCTGGCGGGAAGCAACCATCTCAGTTGACCACCAACTGCGAATAAACAGTAGGTAAAGGTCACAGGGAAATTGTTGGTACCTAACAGTCAATCTCTTAAGACAATACTCAATGAGAAGAAATACAAGGATGTAAAAAAAAGGGGTATCCCTAATGCTGCAGGTCAGACTAAATATAGCCCTCAGTCAGTCCCTAGTGCTGCAGGTCAGACTAAATATAGCCCTCAGTCAGGCCCTTATCTCCTTAAAAGCACCAACCTTTTTCAAATATCATACCACAAAACCTCACAGGGGATCAAAGCTCTATACTAGGTTATTTCATACAGAGATGTCATATACACAAGGGTTTTGTTTGGTTAAAGATATAGAGGTACATTCCAGCTACATGCTAATTGCACCAAACCACAAAACAAACACACAACATTCAACATATATCACCTGTGACATGGAAAGATGCAAATAGAACTGACAAGAACTTAAGATATGTTACCATTTGACAAAGTAGTCCAATACGTGTGTCAGCATGGCTAGGTACACTTGTAATTAGATACATAGCGCAATATGTTATCTACCTTGTAGGACATTTGACATCATAATAGGTCCAGTGTAATCTGTCTAAAAACACATTATGGACCAAAACTCTTTTTGCAATAAACAGCTTTTTTATTACATTACAGGTAGGTACTAGGCAAAAATGTACCAGGTATACAGTGTGACCTACTTCACGGTCATATAGCTCAGTGAGAACTAGATGAAGGTCTGGTTTTTACAGTTCTTGTCAAGTACATATAACAGAATATAATGTTGTCAAAGAATTGCTATGCCTTCCTCCAATTTTTAACTCGTTGTAGGTACATTCAAAATGGACCATGTGTTTTTCCTACTGAATACAAAATATGTCTCACTCATATGGCACAAAGTACATATAGTTTTTACTGCTACTTTGCACTTGTGAATAAATTGGTATTGTGTCATAGTGAAACACATTTGGTATTCAACGGGAAACCATTAAATATCCTCTGTATATCTGCCATCCTTTCATCAGCATGAAAAATGAAAAGTATGTTCTCCCAACAGAGAACTTAATTTGTTTTCCAAATCATGGTTAACCATTCTAACAAAGGCTACAAAATATTAAAGCCTAATACTAGTCATGATTTTCCATTTTAAATTAAATACAAAAATAAAAAGCTATGATTTCATTTATTTTAGCTTCTAAAGGTTCTACAAGTACCTGTTTCAAAACATCTGTTCCTTGTTAAAATATATAAGTTCACAGTGAAATATTTGTAAGCTCTTTCAGTGACCTAAATGATTATTTCCAGTTTCCCACATGGCTATTATTGAATGTGTGTAATAAAGTGATCCAGAATATTGACAAGGGGAGTACAGAGAATGTGTGGTTGTTTCTGCTACACCTGTCCAACACTACTGTTAATCTGGTCATCTCAGATAGACCAATCTACAATTTTGAGATCCTTGGTCATTGATCGCAGATTTCAAGGGCTGCAACTTTCTCCTCCATTAACTCTGCAGCTGTTTTATCCATCATTGAACGCTGCCAGTTATCGATTTTGAGACCGTCGACAATTTTATAATTGCCCTTTGAGTCAACTTTGACGGGGAAACTATACATGAGCCCCTCTTCAATACCGTAGCTGTTACCATCACTCAAGACGGCCATGGACACCATTTTCTGAAACACAACGTAACATACAAATTACAGGGAAACATAAACAGCTTAAAATCTTTTCAACACTGTAAAGTGGATTATTGCAGGGGTATCACTTTACTAAACAAGAGGCCCAAGGGCACCTGAGTTATATCATAGGTACCGGTAGCTTTATTTTATTGTTTAGATGTGATGTGGAAATCAGCATGTAAACTAAGTGAAATACAATACTTGTCATGTCATCAATGGATAAGAATTTGAAAATATTGGTAAATTTTCCCCTTTGGGGCCCCGCCCTAGCCCCTGGGGAGGGGGCAGGAATCCCAATTTTACAAAGTAATACTCTCATTCACCAAAGATGATTCTGACTAAGTTTGAGTAATTTTCTGCTGAAAATGGATAAAATATACCCAAAAGTGTTATTTGCCTATATAAACTATAGTAAACTT
>NW_018407748.1:0-12101 GCF_002113885.1 Mizuhopecten yessoensis | reverse complement strand
TAGGAATCCCAATTTTACAATTTTGTAGCCTCATCTACCAAGGATGATTCTGAACAAGTTTGAAAAAAATCCATTCACTGGTTCTTGAGAAGAAGTTGAAATGTAAAAAGTTTACGCACGACGGACGACAGACGACGACGGACGTAAAGCGATTAGAATAGGTCACTTGAGCAAAGCTCAGGTGACCTAAAAATAGAATTCAATAATACATGAACTTACTTCTCCAGTTCCACACCACCAGTCTCTAACATGATCAACAATGGCGTTAGCTGCAGACATAGCACTTGACAGTTTCCTTGCTGCTATTACAGCAGCCCCTCGCTTCTGCACCGTCTGTTGGAAAATGTTTAATGATCATCTCTAGCAGAGAAACATTTCAGTTTTTAACACTTATTATTGAATAGTGAGTTCAGGATAACATTCTTGCATCCTCTGTAAGTATAGAACATGCAGTGCTCTCAGAAGTCATTAATGTTTCAAAATTAGAAATCCAACTAGGAGCCAATGCTATTGAAAATGAAAAATCCAACTATCAGAAATAGAGAAACATAACAGCATATTAGCTCATCTATTTAAAGAATGTTAAATCATGTGAAAAATTTAAGAAAAAAAACATAAATTCTCTTTTGACTTACAACAATGACCTCTCAGGAACCTTAATGCTAAATATCACTATTGTGACAGAAATCTCTTGATTTTGATTTATTACAAATTTCATCACAGCTGCAAATTTATACCTGGAATAATAGGGATATAAAGTCAAATCCAAACAAAGTCAACGATTGAAGAAAAATGTAAAGATGCTCTTAAAGGTTTTATGTTTGAATTTTTACTCCTGTGACCTTAAAAGTGGGTCAAGGTTATTTATTTGAAGCAGAACAATTATTGTAGCCCTTTATCCAAGTATGTCACTGGTCAAACATCATCAAAATAGGCCCCTTAATTATTGAAAAGAAATTGCTTTAATGTTTTACCAATTTGACAACTGTGGTTTTAAAACTTGGTAAAGATTGTTTATTTGTATTTTCTTCATTCTAGCATGCCTCTGGACAAAAATGATAAAAACGAGAGAATAAATTCTGATTTCAATGTCGGTGTCCGGTTTCAATTTTATAGTCACAACTTACATTTCCTTTTCGGTAAAACAGCTCTTATGAGGCTGTTTAATGTTCATACCCACTGTCATCGCATATTAATTAGCAACTAGCCCTACTGGATGGGGGATCCCCGATTTAATAGCCTAAAAGTTCACACATCAGTGAGCATGACACCAAGCCATGTGCCACACCTATGCTGCTAATTGACCTGGCCAGTGGCGCATGACTTTAGACCTCTCAGTGACCAAGGTCAGTGTATTGTATTGTATTGTTTATTCACAAAGATTGACCAAACTGCTTCATTTTGGGAAATTTGTGATAAATGTGTCTCATGCTGTGAGGAATATTTTTTCTGAAGTAACTTTGTGAGTCTCACACTCAAATTGTTAGATATGGCATGTTTGCCCCCTCACCTAAGGAAATGGTTGTCAAAAGTTGTCAAGTGTGATTTTTGACCCCTTGAACTTGACTAATCACCACTAATAGCCATGTAGAACACCATGGTATAAGCTCACTTGGCCCTTTTAGGCCAGTTTGGTTGAAAAACTTGACATGTATTGAAAAAACTGGAAACAATTACTCACAGCTACAAACTCATTGTGGACCCAGTCGTTGTCCTGAATTTTTGAAATAACATCATCCACCTTTCCATCAATTGTGACCTTTGCATTGGCCAGATCTGGAAACTGGGTTGATGAATGGTTTCCCCAGATGATGCAGTCAGTGACAGCATTGCACGGAACTTCCAACCTGCGAGCAACCTAAAAATCAACCATAAAAATGAGATATACCTTGGTATATGTTTTGAAGAAAGTTTCCTATAACATGAGTGAAGAGTTTGTTGGCTATTTCTGTATTATGTGCCACAGTGGATAACACATTCCAAAACAGGAAGGCAATCATACATTTTTTTATGCAAAACAGAAACATTTTCTGCTTTACATCACATCACATTTACTAGGTATCTCTACAGGAACTCAACATATTGTGCAGAAACAAAATTTTCTATTCATAGCAACTATTAACTTAATATTTTAGCTAGGAAACACTACATCTACCTGAGGATTCTAGGGGTAACACTCACTTAGTTCTCTTTTCCCTAGGAATATGACAAAATCAGTGGCACGCAGTTAAGCTATTTGATTGGTTTCAGGTAAAAAACATACGTTAGGCTGATACCTGTTCTTTGAAGACTTTGTTAGGCTGATACCTGTTCTTTGAAGACTTTGTTAGGCTGATAACTGTTCTTTGAAGATTACAGAGGAGAGACATCTAACTTCAAAGTCTGTCAATATAACTGTTACATTGCTGCGACGTTAATTTGATGTGCATAAAAGAATCAAACTAGTCTAACTTGTATTATACACAAGGTGGTGTGTACAGAGCCTTCGATTGTGACCTATTCCAGGTGTACACAGAACATAAGAGAGTAGAACCCTGGAATTTTGAGGATGCACTATATAAAGTTTTAACAAATTTTGCCTACAGGAGCAGAAAATTATTTACCTAAGTTACAAAGGTCAAAGGTGATAGCTACAAAAAAAGTGTTAATATGCAATACTCATGAAGGCACAAGAGCAAGACCCTAGCTGTAGTACTTGGTCCAGAATCAACCTAAATGCAAAAACTTAACTGGCCATATATACATCGGGACAGGGATAACTTAAAACGTCCCAAACCTTTTGGTGACAGGGCATAAAATAAGTGACTAGTGTCAACCTACCTGTGCTTGTGCCCTGTTTTGGTCAAGACGAGTTAGGGCTGAGAAGTTTGTCTTGGGAATTGAAGGAGCATATTTGGAGCAGATCAGGGCATTAGTGTTGGCTGGGTTACCCACAACTACCACCTGGAAAAGAATCAGTTACATAGGTATGGTAAGTTTCTAATGACAAGAGGCCCATGGGCCTTAACAGTTACTAGAGAGAATAGTGTTATAATAATAATTTCAGCTTCTTATGGTACTGCTTTATCACAACCTCGTTGGTAAGTCGTCTCAAAGCAGTTCACAAATTATTATCCGTGGTTAAAGGGCCTTAATAACCAGCCAATAACTTTTTCAACTCCCTGGGGAGCATACAGCCGGTGCTGCCATTTAGGCACTCACAGCTAGCATTTAACAACTCCAGCACTGCCCGACACCGTACTCATTTACAGCTGAATAGACTGGAACAAGTGGAGTAAAGTATCTTGTTCAAAGATACAACACAGCGCTGTGACGTGACTCAAACCTGCATCCCTTAGTTAGGTCATGAGCTTGGCATCCTACCATAAGACTACTGTGCCTCCAAGTGTCCCCTAATGTTAACGTTGGGCATAGTGAACAAAGTTTGTTTATACAGAACTTAGGTCTGAATCCACCAGCATCTTTCATAGGAAATGTCATTTGCAGCCTTTGCACTAATAACAAATTAACAAGCAGCCCCTGAGTTCACCTGGGCGGTTCAGCCCTTCCTGGATTATAAATTCTTATCTTCATCATCTATAGATCATTTTAAATCATGTTGTTTAGAGGAAAAAATCTTTTTATAAAATTCAGTTATCCTTATCATCCATGGATCATTTAATTATATATTGGAATGATCATGAAAAACTATTTGTAAGTTACTTTCATTAGAGATATCATTTTTAGCTCACCTTNAAATGGGAACATACTGTCAGATACCGGTAACAGGAACATACTGTCAGATACTGGTTACNCACCTTATGCCATACCGCAGCGTCCGTCGTCCATCCGTCGTCCGTCCGTCCGTCAACTTTTCCCTTAAAACGCTACTTGTCCTGAACGGCTAGGTAGATTTTGACTAAATTTGGTCTGGAGCATTCTTAAAAGCCAAGGGGGCTCAATTTTGTATAAACGGTGGGTGTGGCCCCCCCTGGGAGCAGAGGGGTGGGGCCCAATAGGGGAAATAGAGCTAAAACCTTTAAAATCCTTCTTCTACTGTAGGGAATAAGGGATTTTATCATAATTGAGTCTGGAGCATCCATGGGCCAATGGGACTCAATTTTGTATAAACAGTGGTAGTGNGCAAATAGTTAATACTGGTAACAGGAAACAACATGGTAATTACAACTGACCCACCTAAGGTACCCCAGATGTATATGCTGCACTTTTCCTGTACACTTGGCATTTTCCAGGAGCCTAAACATTCAGTAAACTACACACATCAAATGACTTTCTTCTGTAGATATTCAGTGATTTGGAATGTTTTGATTTGACAAAAATCAGTGATAAAAGCTATTGTAGTTGTATTTAAATGGTCAGCGGGCTGAGAGTTAAATGTATGCCCTGTCAACTATTCATTACAAAGAGTAAATAGATTGTATCACCCATGTCCTGTATGTAGACAGGAAATCTGAACCCGAGGGTCAATATTCTAATGCCCTGAACACAATCTTTGAAATAAATATAACTGACAGGTTAATATGACCCTAAACATTTTAATAAATATAAATGACCTTCACGATACAGTATCAATAACATTCTGTTTAAATGTCTTCCAGAATGGAAATCGGGGAATAAATATTATTTAAAAATGTTCAAGTAACAGTGTTGTAATATTTCAACATTTAGTAGATATAACATAGAGATTTTTAACAAATAAAACTCCATTACAGATGTCATGAATTAAGGGACATATCATAATTCATGCAATAGAATTTTATAGAAAACTACAAATTTGTGATCTGTACCCTGAGTATCAATCACTACACCCTCAAGATGCAGCTTCACTCTTCTTGCATAAAACTACTGAAGTCGTATTTAAATTGCATGACCAAAATCTTTTATGTAGACCAGGCATGGATTCTTTTAAAGCATTCTAGTTATTTAGAGGTCGTTGAAGTATTTATTTTCTTTTAAATATTAATTTTTCTTGATGAATTCACTTTTTGGAAAAAAACATCTCAGCTAGAAATCTTGGCCTGGTATTCAGTGTGCAAACTTAGCAGTAGACCCATTGCCTCAGTACATTAAATCATTATTATTTGAAATAGTAAAATACTTCCTTGAAGGGAATGAAGTTGTCACAGATGTTGAGAACAAGTTACTGATCTGTACCACAAAACAGGTAGAGTTACCTCCCTTCACGTACATTGGTTAAATATTCTACAATGTGATACACATCGCATGACAGCTATTTTCCAGATATAACCTTAATAATGTTGACGTAATCACAAAGTTTTGACCATGAAATTCAGGGGTCAGACAATATCTTGTGTCCTTTACATAAAACAAATATCTCAAGCTAATCCTGCATTTCATCAACAACAAAACCTGCTAATCTTCCAGCTAACAATTCAGAAATACCATACATGTATAAATGTGCACAATGAACCACCAGGGTTATCTGTGGTTGGAGGCCAGGACCGCTCGGTATACAGTCATTGCCGCCAACCTTATAGTTGTTTGTCATGTAGGTTATACAAAACAGGTCAATCATACAGAAATGAAAAATAAAAAGATTTCACTTCACAATGTCACAATAAGTTGAAATTAAAGAAAAACAAAGCCACATTAGTGTTTACCAAAGAAGCTGTCAATAGTCTTGGAGCTAGCTGTCTGTTTTGTTTTAAGTTTCTTGTTATGCGTTGGCAAGTTACCGTCATGTTTACGTTTCACTGCAGGAGGCGTTGTATAGACCAGAGACTTTTGCAAGTCCTCTGCAAAATGGAAATCCATATGTTCAGGTAGATCCCAAACCAAGATTCTCTTCTGGCACTTCTCACAGGCAAGATAATCCTCATCAGAACTCACAACTGATGCTAAATCAGAAGTAATGCTCTCATTTGAATTGCTAGCTGGAGGGTTTGGTGATTTAAATGTTGGGTTTTGGGTTTCAGCATCGTATGATGTCAAATGTTGTAATGTTTCCTGTTCAATATTGTGTGATAGACTCTGCGCCAAGTCTTTATCTATATTGTTATCCTGATATAGTTCTTCCTCTTGTACATCAGACTTGTTCGCCAGCGACACATCCTTGGTCATATTTGGTATACCTTTTCTAAAAGATTCTAATTTAACATTTTTCCTAGATGCAAAAAATCCTTTCTTTTCTGTTTTGTCTGAGACACCAATAAAAACATTTTTATGCTCCAACTTAGAGACAGAAGCTTGGCCTTCAATCTGAGAATTGGAATCACCATTGGGTATAGACTGTTTACAGTTTCCATCACTACTAGTACAAACTTTTGTAAAGAAACTTTGGATCCTACCCAAACTTGGCTGCCTTTGTGAGGCTAAGAGAACACTGTCAGAACACGATGTCTCCTTATTTGGAAGTTCTGATGAACTCGTCGTTCTTTGTGAGGACAAATCAAAAGAGGAACAATCAATATCACTGCTGTCCAAAGTAAAATCTTCACCATTGTCTATTTGATCAAATTCTGATGTTGACACTTTGGACTTGAAGAAGGAAGCAATGCTGGCTTTCTGTCCCTGTGAAGCTGTCATTGAGTCCCTGGAGCAGGAAGTAGTACCAGACTTGTTGCCAAGGAATGCTGTGATGGAGCCTCCGCCCGATTCCTCCTGAAATTTACCGGCAGAAAGTCCGAGGCAAATAATGGCAGGTNCTTATTTTACTGTAGGAATAAAGGGATTTTATCCTATTTCTAAACATTTTCTTCAGGTTGTTTCAGGTTCTTTTTACACAACCAATAAAATTTACTATGTGTACGAGTTGTCCATAAAATTGATTTCGATTTCAGCTACGCTGGAAACGTATGTACAATAGTTGTTATATATGTACCAAAATGACTCAATTCAGCTACGCTTTCGTAGCCGAAATCGACATGATTTTATAGACAACTCGTACACATTTTACACCTTTGTGTGCATACGCTTCATTAGTCATTTGTCTGATGAAGGTGACGGTGTACATATCGTACTAGTCACAGAAACGTCACATAGACAATTTTATTGTATGTGTAAAAAGGATTTTATCCTAATTTAGTCTGGAGCATCCTTGGGTGAAGGGGACTCAATTTTGTATCAGTGGTGGGTGTGGCCCCCCCTGGGGCCAGAGGGGCGGGGCCAAATAGGGGAAATAGAGCTAAAACCTTCAAAATCCTTCTCCTACCATAGGAATTAAGGGATATTATCCTTATTTTGTCTGGAGCATCCTTGGGCAAAGGAGACTTAATTTTGTATAAACAGTGGGTGTGACCCCCCTGGGGGCAGAGGGGCGGAGCCCAATAGGGTAAATAGAAATTGAGCCTTTAAAATTCTTCTTCTACCGTAGGGATTAAGGGATTTTATCCTAATTTAGTCCGGAGCATGCTTGGGCCAAGGGAACTCAGTTTTGTATAAATAGGGTATGGCCCTGCTTAGGTCAGAGGGACAGGGCCCAATAGGGGAAATAGAGCTAAAACCTTTAAAATGCTTCTACCGTTGAGATTAAGGGATTTTATCCTAATTCAGTCTGGAGCATCCTTGGGCCAAGGGGACTTAATTTTGTATAAACCATGGGAGTGAACTCCTAGGGGCAGAGGGGCAGGGCTCAATAGGGGAAACATAGCAAATTCTTCAAAATCATTCTTCTTCTGTAGGAACAACAGGAATTTGTCCAAATTTGGTATAAAGCATCCTTGTGTGAAGGGGAACAAATTTTGTATAAATGGTCGGTCTGACCCTCCTGGGGACAGAGAGGCGGGGCCAAATAAAGGATATAGAGGAATAGCTTTAATATCCTTGTTCTTCCGTTGGGATGAAGGTATTTTAACCAAATTTGAACAACAGCATCCTTTTTGGAAGGGAAATCAATTTTGTATAAATGGTGGGTTTGAACTCCCTGGGGGCAGAGGGGTGGGGCCAAATAGGGAAAATAGAAAAATGGCTTTAAAATCCTTATTCTTCTGTAGGAATAACAGGTTTTTGTCCATATTTGGTTTAAAGCATCCTTGGGTGAAGGGGACTTAATTTTGTATAAATGGTTGGTCAAAATCCTTTTATTCCTGTAGGAATGACAAGATTTTGTCCAATTGCATATAAATATAACCCCTGACTAACCATGTAATATGTGTACACTACCAGCAACATCTGGCTATTTCAACTTCATTTTTGCTAACATTTCCAGGTGAGTGATACTGTTGTTAGATTTGCACTTTTGTAACCCCCTTATTACCCAGTTCCTCGACCCCTGGCCCCGGAAGTCAACCTCTTCTTAAAAATCTTATACTCATCATCGAAGAATCATTTTATGGAATAGTGGTGAAAATCTGTGAGTTAAATTTCAGAATAGATGTCTTTTGGAGGTTTTGCACACTGTGACCCCATATGACCCCAGTCCACAGCCCCTTTGGAGTTCAGCAACTACTTAAATATCAATTCTAACTCCACTGCAAGCTAATAACTACCACCAAGTTCATCAAAGTCTGACATACAGTTTCTGAGAAGTTGACTGTTTGCAGGTCAGACAAAAACCAGTGACTCAGATGAGCTTAAAATTGAAAAACATTTTCATACAATTCCTAAATTAGTGTTGTTGGTAATATAACAGCTGTTAGAGAGAAATGTGCCTGCATGATGCGAGTATATAAGTGTAATTTCTGTTAAAAGAAATAATCAAATATTTTAAGTACATAGTATGTACTTGAAATATTTGATTATTTCTTTAAACAGAAATTGTAAATGTTGATTTATTGGATACCAAGTGTCTACTAAGCACCTTGATGGTTTTCTTGGCTTTTTTATCCATTGCTTCTCCTTGACTTTTGAAGATCTTGACATTGGCCTTGAGCAGATCTTTACGTTCCATTCCCTCCCGTCGTGGCATGGCCCCAACCAGCATGGCCACATCAGCATTGTCAAAGGCTACCTCTGGGTCTGCCGTGCCCACCACATCTGTAATATAGACATCAGGCACCTCAAACATCAAATATTTCCTATATGTAACCACAATCAGAACAACATTGTATAACCAGTTTAGTGTCTAAGTCTGCTAATGAGATCAGGCCCAGATTTTAAAAAATATATCTCAAAAATTAAATAGGAATTTTATGCCTGGGATTTCCATAAAACGATGAAATACAAAAAAAAATTGGAAGTTACTCCACCAGAATGATTAAACAAAATGAAAAATAAACTAGAATTATGTCAGTGTGACATTACAGCCGCTCACCACTTTAAATTTAATNACCTGCTCACCACTTTAAATTTAATTGCTTCAGTAACACGTTGAGCATCAATATCTACTATAATACCTCAGATATGTGTTCTGTATTCTGCTAATTTAAAATCAGGTCATCTGATGATGTTGCATTTAGGATTTTCAAAATCAATCACCTCTTAAATGATGCCTTAAAAACATTTCTCCCTCTTTTTTCACCCTCTTTAAGTGTGACGCATTATTGTAATTTTCATTAATTAGCATCCTCCAATGATGTGACATGAGCGTTTACGTGCAAAGTGGCAATCGGTGAATTTTTTGCTTGTTAAATGAAGGATAATTAACAGTAGTGGGAAAACATGCATGGAGAAAAGAGACATTGTACTCCTTTTACTTTTATTTATTTTTTATTCATATTAGTGAAAATTATTAATATTTGTAGCGACTATATTTACCGTCATTGAACATACAAAATCTCACAAATGTTCTTGGAATATATTTGAATTATATTTCCCAATGCGACTTTACCAACGTAAGAGTTATTTCCCTTACACCCAATTGGATACTATTTTGACACGGCGCAAATTCTTGTCAAACAGCAGCGGCAGTTGTGTCATATTCTTAAATGGCTACACTTTCATAAATAAATACACCAGAAATAGCATGCTGTGTTACAAAAATGTTTGATAAGCATACACAGTTCACATATCGTCTCGGAGCCATTAGTCTACCGTTATCAACCTAAGCACGATATGGCATATATACGTTACCGTTTCAAACATCAAAATAGAGGTTATACTTCATCACTCATACGGTTTATAAGTTTATATTTTTACTTTTTACTTCTACAGACAGCGTCAATGCTTGACAGTCTTCACATGTGCTTTCTCGAATCATATGTGTTTCACACGCGTAACACTCCCCAGACCGCAATCCGAGTTGCTCAAACGCTCAAACCTAGTGCACGAATTTCATCACCACAACACTCGTTGAATGCACCGGAGATAAACCTTTTGTTTTCAGCAATTATTTAAAGTATGGATTATTATTTGGAGAAGAGTATCAGAAGACTTTATGTAACCCACAGGTGAGTGTCAGAGATTCTACTTTCTATTTACTATAACGAAACTATATAGCGGAAGCATGCAATACTGAATTATGCGCAAGCACCCCGAACGGAAGTGGGTCCGTCATTTCGTTCTCTGGACAGAATTAATAAGCCGCCGAGCGCGGCTTAAAAATATTACAAGCTTGCTCAAAGTAAGCATCAGTGTTGCTGTAATCTTTTGTACAATAATAAGTGCCCCGCTCTCAGTGCAGCAAGTACATAAAAAAGGTACACAAATGCATGATGAAATGATTATATGTAAAACTCTATCAAAATCAGTCAGGTAACTTAGAAACAGTACAGACAGGATGGACAGACAAGGTGATTCTAACATATACCAGGGCCACATTATCAGTACTTTATCGTTTGTCACATGGTTTCTCATATGAAAACAATTAAATGTCGACAAGTATGCAATAGGTTAATGTATATTATATCAATACAAAATTATAACAAGGGTAACTACTTGTGATATCGAGTGGACACTGTTTGGGCAAATTAAATCAATTGTGTTTTAATATGCACTTAAAGACATTTCAATGTATTTGGCTAGTCAATCTCAGGACAAATTAAGAATTCACACTCAGGAAATTTCATAGGCAATTTTTAACAGGTGAACTTGACATTTAACTGGTTTTCCTACATTTTTACATTGACATGAAAATGATATATCTAAGCAGGATTTCAGCCCTTATACTCGGGATTACCAAATCATCACAGTCATTTTCATAACAGTGCTACATTTTGTATAAACAACTGTGAAGGTACAGTTTTGACTTTTTTTATTCCAACTTACTCGCAACAAGTGGGAGAGCACAGTCCATGATCTCCATGACCACACCTCCCAGTACACCCATCATTGGCTCAATGTCCAGCAACATCAGCTCAACCGGCTGGAAAAATAAACATGTCCGATAGGTTGATATGATAGTAATGCTTTCCTCCAACAACAAGCCTGATAAGCCAATGTATGGGTCTTCAGTATGTTACATTACGTCCAGTGCACAGGCTTACAAGCCGTCCATTTGTCCTCACCGGGTGAAAATTGAAAAGGAACCATACTTGTATCGGTGCCAAGAGAAAAATAATAGATTCTTACACTAGCTCTGTCGCCTAAATATCGCGATGAAAGTTAATAAAGCTGTCATGATATAGTTGGCCCGTTTCTGTCTTTGGTTTCATTCCCTCCAGATCGGAATATAACATACGTCTAAATTAGAAATGTTTGACATATGCGTAAACAACAAATATACAAGACATTTTTTTTCTGACACTAGACAGTGCCTTGTGGTTTTAAATACTTAACCTGAGTCCTGCCATATCTCTTTCAAGAAGTATACAGTAATGAAAGTGTAAAATTTGTATCCAAATTCTGTGAATCATGAAGCTTTATGGGATTTCACACCTATATTCTAGGACAAATTCAGTTTTACCTGCAAAATATTATTTGACAACTTGGTGGCTTTCTGGTCTTTCTTGAACACATTTCTCTTGACCACAGAGTAGTAAATGTAATAAACCTACCCGTGTTTTACCAAAAACATCTCCCTTTGCCACAGAGTAGAGGAGTGAGTAGGCAATCTGGCCTGCTGCCCCAGTGATGACAACTTTAATTGGGGGTTCCTGAAAATATGATCACATCCGTTTTATATATTTACAGTTAAATACTTCTTTTATTCTTCAAATCAAAATTCTTAAAAACTAGTGATTATGGAAATCAAACAATTCATCAACTAAATGAAATAAGAGCCATTTTATATTAATTCTGATCAATTATCATACATATTATTACAC